>NW_024082098.1:46972-225677 GCF_003009895.1 Hyaena hyaena | reverse complement strand
GACAAAGAATGGTTTAAAGCATGTAACCAGATTTCCCGCTTCAATTAAATAGCCGGGTGTATGCAGTGCTGGTTGAAGAGCATAGAGAAAGAGAGAGAAGACAGGGAGGGGATGAGGCAAAATTAGAAGTTGAGTGAACAGGCAGAAGGGATAAGAAGCTTTTATCAAAGAGCTAAAGGGTAGAATATGGTTGGATAGGAGAGAGAAGGATGCTGGTTTTATCCAGAGAAACTATATAGTCTAATTACTCCTGAGAGAAAGAGATGAAGACGTAGGCAGGTGTAGAATTTACATCTACTGAATGGACTAAATGTGACTGTTTTAGCAAGCCAGTGACCAGAGTTAATCAGGTCAGTGTTGGGGAGGGGCGGGGGGAGAGGAGGAGGGCAGCTCTCTAGCAGCGATGGGTGTGGTTTGATCCAATGCCTCAGGCAGGAGTTCTGCCTTGGCAGTTGTGGGGAGGAGAGTGGCGGCGCTCCAGTCCCTCCTTGAACCAACCGCAGCACCTCACTTTTTTGGGTGTGTAAACTCCCCGTGCTGGGAACGCAGCCAATGTGGGTCACGCTCTTTAACCCAGGCCAAGCCTAGTTTCCAAATCCCAGTCCCGGTGCGCCACTGAAATAGCCATAGACACAACTTCGCAGGCGATCCCCTCAGGGCAATTCCAAGCCTCTTGCCTAGCCCTGGGGGTGGAGCCAGAATCGCCGCTCCCTTCTCCTCCAGGTCAGGTTGACGAGCAAGGACAAGGATTTGCCTGGGGGGTGCACCTGGGTCCGCTGGAGAGTGGGAAACTGGGTCCCTCTGTGTCTCGTCACCCAAAACACTAACTCGCGGGCAAATCTCCCAGTTTTAAGCCCTTTGCCTCCCCTCTAGAGGTCCATCCAAGCCAGGAACACAGATGCCCGGTCCACACGCGGCTCCTGTAGGGATCCAGCCAAGCCAGGAGCACAAAGGAGAGGCGGCGCATGGCCCCTCCAGGACGAGTTGGCACGTGGGGATTTGGCGTGCAGGCATTTGGCGCACAGAGTCCTTCTGTGCCCCGAGCTGAGGTTTCCCTGTTCCCCAGCGACAGGGACCGTGTCTTGAGTAGTTTCAGCCTCTCTCTTTCCCCTCTCACTCCACGCAGAAGGGGATCGCCCCCATCCCTGTGAGTCTCCACCCGGCCTAATTTTATCTTCCCCAGTTCGCACTCACGTTAGAAGTCTTTCTCAGTGGATTCTGCCTCCTTTTTCTCCCAGTCTCTTGGGTTCTGTAAGGTTTCCTATGGCTTCAGATCTTTTCCATGTGAGATATGGGGGTGAGTGCAATGCACGGAGCTCCCTACTTCTCTGCCATCTTGCACCCTCCTCTTTAAAATTTTTTTTTAACATTTATTCATTTTTGAGAGACAGAAAGAGACAGAGTATGAGTGGGGAAGGGGCATAAAGAGAGAAGGAAACAGAGAATCTGAAGCAGGCTCCAGATTCTGAGCTGTCAGCACAGAGCCCAACACAGGGCTCAAACTTATGAACTGTGAGTTCATGACCTGAGCCAAAGTCGGAAGCTTAACTAACTGAGCCACCCATTTGCTCCCCCAAATATATGCTTTTTAAATAAGAAAAAAGAACACTCAACAATGGTGATGAACACTTCCTCAACGACTCCAACTTTTATATTTGCCCTTACGTATGAATATTGGCAGCCTATTATTAAAGAAAGTCAATAAAAGGCTTAGAGCTTATTAACCTTTTGCAGAATGTATTTATATCACTTTGGACTTCATTAACTGGATGAGCACTAACTGGACCTACAAGTAGCTAAGGACATGGTTTCAATCTGGCCAGGCATGTCATCCAGCTGTATTAAGTGGAAATTCACCTCCACTGGGATACAAAAGTGTCATAAAAGAGAAGACGAGGGAAAACCAGGGACTTGCCAAGGGAAGTGGTTTTTCTGGTAGCAAAGGAAGAAGTAGGAACCAGCTAAGGATACTCCAATGAGAGGAGATAAGAGAATTTGCTAAAATTGGAAGCTTGAAGGAAGTACCTGCTCACCAAGGTCTTGTGTCTTATAGTATCTCACTGTAAATTATCCCTTCAACAGTAGTTGAATAAACAACAACAACAAACAAACAAACTCTACTTTCCCATCCTAGTCTTCACTGATACACCTCATTACAAAAAAAAAAACAACTTAAAAATTTAAAAAAATAATCCAAAGAGTAAGTCCTGTTCAAATGATAGTTCTTTAACTATTATTATGAGTGAATAACCTGTAAAAGGCATGCAGGAAATAATTTTTTAATGATTATTTATTTTTGAGAAAGAGGTAGAGAATGAGTTTTGGGGGTCGGCAGAGAGAAAGGGAGACAAAATCCCAAGTAGGTTTCATGCTATCAGCACAGAGACTGATGCAGCACTTGAACCCACAAACTCTGAGAACATGACCTGAGCTGAAAGTAGGAGGTGGATGCTGAGCCATCCAGGTGCCCCAGGAAATAATATGTTTTAAGTTTATTTATTTATCTTGAGAAAGAGAGTGAGAGAGAGTGAGCATGCATGTATGCAAGCAGGGGAAGGATACAGAGACAAAATCCCAAACAGGCTCCACAGCATCAGCCCAGAGCTCCACATGATGCTCGATCCCAGGAACCATGAGATCATGGCCTTAGCCTATTTCAAGAGTTAGATGCTTAACAGATTGAGCCACCCAGGTGCCCACTAGAAACAAAAGATTGGGGGAAGGACACCAGGTTTGCAGCGATAGAGATTTTGTCTAGATTTGTTATTGCTGTATATAATATGATAACTTTAATTTGGAAAAAATAAAATTTACAGAAAATTATAAGAGAATATTGCAAAGAATACCTACAAGCTTTTATCCAGTATATTACTACTGTATCCATCCATACATATAGTTTTGATCCCTCAATCTCTCTCTGTCTCTCTCTCCATACACACACACACACACACACACACACACACACACACACACACACTCACTTACTCACTCTCTCACACACAAGCACATGATTTTTGATATATCTGTGAAGTTAAACACATTGTGGCCCTCTGTTCCTAAACATATAAATATATGGTTTTTTTTTATATTTTTTATTTATTTCTAGGAGAGAGAGAGAGACAGCGTGAGCAGGGGAGGGTCAGAGAGAGAGGGAGATACAGACTCTGAAATTGGCTCTAGGCTCTGAGCTGGCAGTCAGCACAGAGCCCAATGCTGGTCTCGAACCCACGAACTGCGAGATCATGACCTAAGTGAAAGTCGGATGCCTAACTGACTAAGCCACCCAGGCGCCCCTAAATATGTGGTTTTTAATAGTAGTGAAATTCACACTGCAGTTATCAACCTGAGTACATTTACAAATAATATATTATCTAATTACTTCCCATAATACAATTATGTTGTTTGAACCAATGATGTCCTTTATAGTGTTTTGCCTTCCACTAATGATCCCATCTAAAATTAGGTATCATATGGTATAATGTTGATAGAGGTAAATGGAGATTTGGGGCTTGATGTGAAAAGGAATGCTATTAAAATCAATTGTGTAAATACTACTCTAATTATATCTATGATATACTTAGGGTGATAGGAAAAAGGAGACAACATCATCTTTTTATATAACATTGTTTTTAATATTACATTAGTTTTTTTCAACAAATGCATTAGTGACTTTAAATATTTTATATTAACTAACCCATTTATTTATATAGCATGCATTCTAATAAGTGCTTACTATATGTTGGGAATTTCATTGACAACCTGGGGATATGCAGATGAACTCAAAGGAAACCTCCCTACTAAGAGTAGTAGAAAATGAGATCAGAGAAGGCAGAAATGATATTAAAAAAGGCATTGTAAATCTTCTTTTTTTTTCGTAAATAGTTTATTGTCAAGTTGGTTTCCATATAACACCCAGTGCTCATCCCCACAAGTGCCCTGCTCCATGCCCATCCCCCATACCCCCCACATCCATCAGTCCTCAGTTTGTCACAGCATTCAAGAGTCTCTCATGGTTTGCCTCTCTCCCTCTCCCCAACTATTTTTCCCTTTCTCCTCCCCCATGGTCCTCCGTTAAGTTCCTCCTAATCCTCCTATACGTGCAAACATATGGTATCTGTCCTTCTCTGCCTGACTTATTTCGCTCAGCATAACACCCTCAAGTTCCATCCATGTTGCTACACATGGCCAGATTTCATTGTTTCTCATTGCCATTTAGTATTCCATTGTATAGATTAACCATATCTTCTTGATCCATTCGTCATTTGATGGACACACTTAGACTCTTTCCATGTTTTGGCTATTGTTGAGAGTGCTGCTATGAACATTGGGGTACGTGTGCCCCTATGCATCAGCACTTCTGTATCCCTTGGGTAAATTCCTAGCAGTGCTATTGTTGGGTCATAGGGGAGTTCTATTGTTAATTTTTTGAGAAATTTCCACACTGTTTTCCAGAGGGGCTGCACCAGTTTATATTCCCACCAACAGTGTAGGAGGGTGCCCATTTCTCCACATCCTCGCCAGCACCTAGAGTCTCCTGATTTGTTCATTTTAGCCACTCTGATAGGCCTGAGGTGGTATCCCACTGTGGTTTTGACTTGTATTTCCCTGAGGAGGAGGGACGCTGAGCATCATTTCATGTTTCTGTTGGCCATCTCGATGTCCTCTTTTGAGAAACGTCTGTTCATGTGTTCTGCCCATTTTTTCACTGGAATATTTGTTCTTCAAATGTTGAGTTTGGTGAGTTCCTTATAGATTTTGGATATTAACCCTTTATCTGATATATCATTTGCAATTGTCTTTTCCCATTCTGTTGCTTGCCTATTAGTTTTATTGATTGTTCCCTTTACCATGCAGAAGATTTTTATCTTGATAAGGTACCAACAGTTCATTTTTGCTCCTGATTCCCTTGCTTTTTGGGAATGTGTCAAGTAAGAAATTGCTGCGGTAGAGGTCAAGGAGGTTGTTTCCTGCTTTCTCCTCTAGGGTTTTGATGGTTCCCTGTCTCACATTCAAGTCCTTCATCCATTCTGAATTTATTTTTGTGTATGGTGTGAGAAAGTGATGTAGTTTCATTCTTCTGCATGTTGCTGTCCAGTTCTCCCAGCACCATCTGGTAAAGAGGCTGTCTTTTTTCCTTTGGATACTCTTTCCTGCTTTGTCAAAGATTAGTTGGCCATATATTTATGGGTCCAATTCTGAGTTCTCTATTCTATTCCATTGGTCTCAGTGTCTGCTTTTGTGTCAGTAGCATACTGTCCTAATGAATATAGCTTTGTAGTAGAAGCTAAAGTCTGGGAGGGTGATACCTTCCATTTTGGTTTTCTTCTTCCATATTACTTTGGTTATTTGGGGTCTTTTGTGGTTCCATACAAATTTTAGGATCATTTCTTCTAGCTTTGAGAAGAATGCTGGTACAATTTTGATTGGGATTGCATTGAATGTGTAGATTGCTACGGGTAGTAATGACATGTTAATAATGTTTATTCTTCTGATCCATGAGCATGGAATGTTTTCCCATTTCTTCAATTTCCTTCATGAGTTTTCTATAGTTTTTATCATACAGATCTCCTATATCTTTGGTTAGGTTTATTCCTAGGTATTTTATGGTTTTTTGTGCAATTGTGAATGGGATCAGTTCCTTGATATCTCTTTCTGTTGCTTCACTATTGGTGTATAAAAATGCAACCGATTTCTGTACGTTGATTTTATACCCTGCAACTTTGCTAAATTCATAGATCAATTCTAATAGGCTTCTGGTGTAGTCTGTCGGGTTTTCTATGTAGAGTATCATGACTGTAAAAAGTGAAAGTTTGACTCCTTCTTTGCCAATTCTAATGCCTTTAATTTCCTTTTGTTGTCTGATGGCTGATGCTAGGACTTCCAGCACTATGTTAAACAACAGTGGTGAGAGAGGACATCCCTGTCGTGTTCCTGATCTCAGGGGGAAAGCTCTCAGGTTTTCCCCATTGAGGATGATGTTAGCTGAGTGCTTCTTATAGATGGCTTTTATGATGTTTAAGTAAGTGCCTTCTATCCTGACTTTCAAGAAGGGATGCTATGTTTTGTCAAATGCTTTTTCTGCATTTATTGACAGGATAACATGGTTTTTATCTTTTCTTTTGTTAATGTGATGTATCACATTGATTGATTTGTGAATACTGAACCAGCCCTGTAACCCAGGAATGAATCCCACTTGATCATGGTGGATATTTCTTTTTATGTGCTGTTGCAATAGATTTGCCAGTATCTTGTTGAGGATTTTTGCATCTGTATTCATCAAGGATATTGGCCTGTAGTTCTCTTTTTTTTGCTGAGTCTCTTTCTGGCTTGGGAATCAAAGTGATGCTGGTTTTGTAGAATGAGTCCAGAAGTTTTCCTTCGATTTCTACTGTTTGGAATAGCTTGAGAAGAATGGGTATTAGCTGATTTAAATGTCTGGTAGAATTCCATTGGAAAGCCATCCGGCCCAGGGCTCTTATTTGTTGGGAGATTTTTGATAACTGATTCAATTTCTTTACTAGTTATGGTTCTATTCAGATTTTCTATCTCTTCTTGTGTGAATGTTGTTAGTGCGTGTTTGTTTAGGAATTTGTCCATTTCTACTAAGTTGCTCAGGTTGTTGGCATATAATTTTTCATACTATTCCTTGATAATTGCTTGTATTTCTGAGGGGTTGGTTGTAATAAGTCCATTTTCATTCATGATTTTGTCTGTTTGGGTGCTCTCTCTTTTCTTTTTGAGAAGCCTGGCTAGAGGTTTCTCAATTTTGTTTATTTTTTCAAAAAACCGAACCTTGGTTTCATTGATCTGTTCAATTATTTTTTTGGATTCTATATTTTTTATTTCTTTCTTGATTTTATCATTTTTATTCTCCCACTGGTTTTGGAGTGCTTTTGTTGCTCTCCTTTTAGTTCCTTTAGGTGCGTAGTTAGATTTTGTACTTATGCTTTTTCTAATTTCTTGAAATAGGCCTGGAGTGCAATGGACTTTCCTCTTAGGACTGCCTTTGCCACATCCCTTAGAGTTTGAATTGTATTTTCACTTTCATTCGTTTTCATGTAATTTTTAATTTCTTCTCTAATTGCCTGATCAGCCCATTCGTTCTTTAGTAGGGTGTTCTTAAACGTCCATGTTTTTGGAGGTTTTTCAAACTTCTTCCTGGTTGATTTCAAGTTTCATAGCATTGTGATTTGAAAGCGTGCATGGTACGATCTCAATTCTTTTATATTTACTGAGGGCTGCTTTATGCCCCACTATATGTTCTGTCTTGGAGAATGTACCATGCGCACTTGAGAAGAAAATGAATTCCATAGCCTCAGGATGTAGAGTTCTAAATATATCTGTCCAATCCATCTGGTCCAATGTGTCATTCAAGTCCATTGTTAATTTAGTGTTTTTCTATCTAGTTGATGTATCCATTGCTGTAAGTGGAGTATTAAAATTTCCTGCTAGTAGTACATTCTTATTTAGAAGATTGTTTCTGCTTGTGATTGTTTCATGTATTTGGGTGCCTCCATATTTGGTGCATAAATATTTATAATTGTTAGCTCTTTCTGATTTATAGACCCTTTAATTATTATATAATACCTTTTTCATCCCTGTTACTGCCTTTACTTTAAAGTCCAGCTTGTCTGATATAAGTATGGTTACTTTGGCTTTCTTTTGACTTCCAGTAGTATGATAGATATTTCTCCTTTCCCTTACTTTCAATCTGAGGATGTCCTCAGGTCTAAAATGAGTCTCTTGTAGACAGCAAATAGATGGATCTCGTTTTTTTTTTTTATTCATTCTGATACCCTCTGTCTTTTGATTGGAGCATTTAGTCCATTTACATTCAGTGTTATTATTGAAAAATATGGGTTTAGAGTCATTGTGTTCTTTGTAGGATTCATGTTTGTTGTGGTGTCTCTGGTACCTTCTATTCCTTACAACTTTTCCCTTATAGAGTTCCCCCTTAGGATTTCTTGCCAGGCTGGTTTAGTGGTGATGAATTTGTTCAATTTTTGTTTATTTGTGAAGACTTTTATCTCTCCTTCTATTTTGAACGACAGCTTCCTGGATAGAGGATTCTTGGCTGTATATTTTTTCTGTTCATCACATTGAAGATTTCCTGCCATTCCTTTCTGTCCTGGCAAGCTTCAATAGATAGGTCTGTCACCACCCTGATAGGTTTGCCTTTGTATATTAGGGCCCTGTTATACTTAGTTGCTTTCAGAATTCTCTCTTTGTCCTTATATTTTGCCAGTTTCACTATGATATATCATGTAGAAGATCGAATCAAATTACATCTGAGAGGAGTTCTATGTGCCTTTTGGATTTCAGTGTCTGTTTCCTTTCCCAGATGGGGGAATTTCTCAGCTGTAATTTGTTCAGGGACTCCTTCAGTGCCTTTCCATCTCTCTTCCTCTTCTGGAATTCCTTTGATACAGATATTGTTCATTGGATTGTATCGCTGAGCTCTTGAACTCTCCTTTCATGTTCCTGTTTCAGTTTATTTCTCTTTTTCTCAGCTTCCTCTTTTTCTATAATTGTGTCTTCTAATTCACCTATTCTCCTCTCTGCCTCTTCAATCCATGCATTGGATGGCTAGATTTTATTATGCACCTCATGTATAGCATTTTTAATTCATCATAACTATTTTTAAGCTTTATAGTCTTTGTAGCAATAGCTTCTCTCATGTCTTCCATGCCTTTTTCAAGCACAGCGATTAATTTTATGACTATTGTTCTAAATTCTTGTTCAGTTATGTTGCTTATATCTGTGTTGAGCAACTCTTTAGCTGTCATTTCTTCCTGGAATTTCTTTAGAGGAGAGTTCTTCTGTTTCCTCATTTTGGCTAGCTTTCTATCTCTTGTTAGTTTTAAAAGCTTCTTATGTGCTCTGCACCTGCAAGTACTGCTATACTAAGGAAGGTTCATTAACTGTCCAGGGCATGTCCATTTAGGAAGCGTTCTTTTAAGGGTTTCTCTTGGTATCTCTTGTTGAGACTTTGGTTATTTTCTTTCCCTACTCGTAGTGGTATTTGGGACTCTCCACCATGTGTCCTTTGGCTTGTTTCTTGAGGTAGCCCTATGAGGTTGTTTTCTCAGTGGACTCTATCTCTTTTCCTCTCAAACTCCTGCGGTTCAGTGTCCTGTGGCATGAGGCCTTCTCCATTTGAGACATGGAGGCAAAAGAAATGTATAGATCTCTCTACGTCTCTGCCATCTTGCCTTTCATTTCTGTCTACATTATTTTAAATATTTTGCTTTCAATTTATTCTATCTCTTCTTAACTTTATCTTAACTTTCAATATTATTTATTTGTTTATTTATTTAATCCTTGCAAGAGCAGTGGTGGGACAGACCGTGGGCCTTAGCCCATGTCCGTTCCCCCAGTCACGTCACAGGGTGGTTGGCAGCCCGGCGGGACTGTGAGAGATGAAGTCTTGGTGAACCACTGTCTGCCGTCCGACCACCAGCTCTACCGCTCCTGGGCCTGGCCACATCAGCAGTCCCTGTCAGCCTCTGCAATACTGTATGTGCAAGACTAGCTTGGGTTGCTGTGTCCCACTCTTGGCTCAAAGCGGATAGGCAATCATCCACAGAAGGAGAAGGCCAACTCAGTGCACTCAGATCATCTGCATTTGGGTCATGGGCATCTGAGGGAGATGGGGGTCTTATGAAGGCAGGGTTACAGGCCGAGATCGCTGGCTAAGTATATATGGAGTTAACTCAGGAACAGCCAGAAGGAAGAGATCCATTGGTTGAGGTCTAGAGGACAGGCACATGGCTCCTCTCTCCTCTCCAGGCCATCACTCTGCCACCACCTCTACATTTCACCACTGACTATATGTCTTGATAAGGTGTTTGGAATGTATTACACATATACTAATAAGTCATTAATGGCTTGAGTGAGTGTAATGACTTATTTTCTAGAAATAAAAATCTGGATACTATTTTTAAAACAGATTTTAGAGTGTTTGGTAATTTGGCTGTAAAGGTGAATACAATTCTCCACTCTTTTCACCCCACGTCCCCAAACCCTTATATCATGTCCCCAATCCTTGCAACTTTTGGCCAATAGAATGTGGCAGGAGTGACAGTGTTCCAGATCTGAGCCCAAGCCTCATAAGGCACAGCACACTTCTGTTCTTTCACTTGCAGCTCTTAGATTATCATGAAAAGATGCCCAGGCTGGTCTGCTGGATAAAGTGATGTATGAAGTGGAACCAGTATTCCAAGCTGAGGTTCTCTCACATCAGCAAACAGCCAGCTGACTGTCAGACATGTGAATGTGCCCAAGCCAAGCCCAGAACCTCTCTGCCAAGCCTAGTCAAGACCTTTTATTTTCTACTCATCAACAATATTAATGTCCTAATTTTTGTGATAATTTGAATTAGCCAATGGAAATATTTCTAGAACAATTACCGCTTATTCTAACAAACCTCTACTTGGGAAAAAGAAATTGGCATTCTTTATTTCTTTTATTTTCAATTTGATGTAAAAGTTCTTTGTCTATCTTTTAATTTAAATTTATTTTGAAAACAAAGTATTGAGAAATGATTAAATACATGTTTAAATAAAGACATTTCCTTGTGGTTTTGTTATACAATGCTACAATATTAGAAGCATAGTGTAAAGCAATATGCTACTCATTTTAAGCTGCTTTTATTTTATTTATTTATTTATTTATTTATTTATTAAAAAAATGTTTATTCATTTATTTATTTATTTCTAGGAGAGAGAGAGAGAGAGCGTGAGCAGGGGAGGGTCAGAGAGAGAGGGAGTCACAGACTGAAACAGGCTCCAGGCTCTGAGCTGGCAGTCAGCACAGAGCCCGACGCGGGGCTCGAACCCAGGAACCACGAGATCATGACCTAAGCGAAAGTCGGACGCTTAACCAATTAAGCCACCCACGCACCCCTAAGCTGCTTTTAAATATCAGGGATTGCTTTTTAAAGCTTTTTTTTTTATTTAATAAAGAACAATTACCATTTCATTTTTTCTTATTGATGAGCATAACAGGAGAGTTTATGTGTATAATTTTTTATTGTTGTTGAAACTTTATAAAATGTCATTCAAATAGCATATGAACTTTTACAAAGTAGAAAATAAAGCATGAATAAAGCTTTAGAAAATGCCTTCCTGATACATCGAAGAATATCACAATTACCTTTGAAGAGTTAGGGAAATGATGAAGGGGTTTGATGAGCTATTTAATGATAAATTAATCATAACACTGATATAACATTTTATTTTAATGTCCACGATGGTTAATTTTCTGTACCAGCTGAACTGGGCTATGGAGTAGCAGATATTTAATTAAACTTTATTCTGGGCGTGTCTGTAAGGGTGTTTCTGGAAAAGCTTAACATTTGAATTGATGAAATATATAAACTAAATTATGCTCCACAATATGGGTGGGCTTCATTCAATCCATTCAAAGCCTGAATAGAAGTAAATTTAGAATAAGAGAGAATCTTCTCTACTCTCTTTGTCTTTTGCTGGGACATTGGTCTTCTCTTGCCTTTGGACCAGAAATTACACCATCAGATCTTCTTCCTTTAGGTCTTTGTCCTCAGACTACAATTATACCATTTCTTTCTAAGCTTAAAGTAAGGTGCAGTATAAAGTGCCAGAAATGCATTCACTCATTCATTCAGCAAAATAGACTGAAAGTCTGTTAGATGGCATAAAATATGCTACATACTATAAAAGAAAATGTTAAAAAAATAAAACAACTCCCCTCTTAAAGTTTTTTATTTTGTTAGAGAAGGCAACTTAAAAATATATTAATAAAGTCTGTGATATGTCATATAGTTCTAGGAAAATATATTTTTATTGAAAATGTGGCATTTGAAAAAAACCTGAAAGAGGTGCATAAATGATCAGTTTAGGTGTTTGAAGAGCGATCCCTCAGGCTGATGAAAGAGTAGGAATATAGCCCTTGAGGGGAGTACATATTGTCAGTGCATAAGGAACGACTATTAAGTAATGTTTCATGCATTGTAGATCATTTTAAAGCTTTTGATTTTTACTATGAATGAGATGGGAATAGAATGGAGGATTCTGTGTAGTGATTAGCATGAACTGACCTCTATTTTAACAATGTCCTTTTAGCTTTTGGGTTAGGAATAGATAAGATGGAACACATGTAAAAGCAGGGAGGCTGTCTATTGTAATCACCCAAAAGCGTGATGATGATGGCTTGTACCAGGGTATCAGTCAGAGGTTGTCTAAGAACTAAGTGGTTTAGGGGCTCCTGGATGGCTCAGTCGGTTAAGTGTCTGACTTTAGCTCAGGTCATGATCTCATAGTTCACGAGTTTGAGCCCCACATCAGGCTCTCTGCTATCAGCATGGAACTTGCTTCAGATCTTTTGTTCCCCCTCTCTCTCTGCCCCTCCCCAACTTGTGCTCATTCTCTCTCTCAAAAATAAACATTAAAAAAAACTAAGTGGGTTTTAGATATATTTTGAAAGTAGAGATAGGATTTTGAGGTACAATGGCATGAGAATATTCAAAGATGATTCCATGTTTCTATAATCTGTGTAACTGGGAAAGTAAACTTGACATTTACTGTTATCAGAAAGACTGTAGGAAGATCAGGTAATCTGTAAAATACCTTTTGGTATTAATACCAAAAATTTTGGACATAAATCTGATTTCTCTTGGAAGTTAATAGATATAAAGCAGTCAGTTAATATAAGATTTGGGAACTTACAAGAGAGCTATGGCTGGAAATACGTATTTGGAATTTTCTGTGTGCAAATAGTACATAAAAAACTACAAATTAGACAAGACTAAAGAGGCCCCAGATACATATAAAAAGACAATTCTTCTAAATAACTGAATTTGGAACATTTCAACATTAAGAAATGATTAAGGAGGAATCTTTAAAGGAGACCAAGGACAAGTGGTTAATGAGATAGGAGAAAACCTTGAGAGTGTACTGTTCTCAAGTCTACATGAAATGAGTATTTATCTGAAGAAAACAAAAACCCTGGATTAATACAAGGAAAACTGAGAAATGACTAATATGTTTATCATCCATGCTGGCAGAATACTGAAAAGGTAAAATTCTATTTGGAATGGTTTAAAAAGTATTAGATAAGAAAAAAATTGAGTCGAGGCAACTTTTTTTCAAGAAATTAAATTCCAAGGTGAAAAAGAAAATTGAGCAATAGGTGGAAGAGAAAATGGCATCAAAAGAGAGTTTTATGAAATTTGTAGAAGTTTTCTCAAATTTTTAAATGGAAATGATCAAATAGATATGGATAGAATTGACGATGCAGGTGCAGTGTGGACTTTGGATAGGCTCTTTTTACTAAGAGGAAGAATGTGCCTTTGCCTGGAGCATAGCCAATTCTAAGTAAAAAGAGTTCTGGGAACTTTCTTGTAACTTGAAAAGTAAGAGAAAAAAATGCAGTAGGAAAGTATGGTACTTTTTCCAGGCATCACTCAGGATCTCTTTCCGGTATTATTTTCTCCTGGAATGTATCACAATTTCTAGTCCCCTGTTTATCCGTTTATTTCCTATAGATGCAGAATGCAAGTATGAATTGGTCACATAAATAGGACCATGTTTTTTTTAAAATTTTTAATTTTTGTAATGCTTATTTATTTTTGACAAAGCATGAGTGGGGGAGGGGCAAAGAGAGAGGGAAACCAGAATCTGAAGCAGGTTCCAGGTTCTGAGTTGTTAACACAGAGCCCAACACCGGGCTTGAACTCACCAACTGTGAAATCATGATCTGAGCGGTAGTTGGATGCTTGACCAACTGAGCCACCAAGGGGCCCCATAAGGGAAGATTTAGTAAGAAGATTACATGTAGTTAGTAGGGGTTCTCTTGGTTCTATTTGTTTCTGCACAGCTTGGAGAATGGAAATTGAGGGTGCTTCCACTGGGGAGACTATCCAAGCAGATTCCTTTTCCCTTTCTTTGCATGTTTCATCTGTTTAGTCTCACAGGGGACTACTGACACAGGGACTGGAGACACTCTCTGAAGAACAATTGAGTAAGGGGGTTCCTGGGTAGCTCAGTCGGTTAAGCATCCGATTTTGGCTCAGGTCATGATCTCACAGTTTGTGGGTTTGAGCCCCGCATCGGGCTCTGTGCTGACAGCTCAGAGTCTGGAGCCTGTTTTGGATTCTGTGTCTCCCTCTCTCTCTGACCCTTCTCTGCTCTCCCTCTCTGTCTCAGAAATAAATAAAAACCATTTTAAAAAATTTTAAAAAAAGAATATTTGAGCAAATGTCCTAGGTAAGACCAACCTATAGACATTTAATCACAAAATATTTCTTAGCTCATGTTTGTTACTTGTTGTCTGAAGCCAAAGAATATATTAACATAGTAGTCTTTTAAAAGAATACAAAGGAAGCCTGATGATTTGCTTTAGGGCCTATGTTGGCATGCAGTCTGGGAAAAAGAAAGTTCATGACATGGTTTAGCCCACATTAATATTTGTATTTTTATGCAAAACAACATGCTAATAAACATGATTATCTTATTAGTCATTGAATATCTCATATGTGATCTTTGAGAAATTTTTGGATAGGGTGCCTAAGAACAGAAAATATTACAGTGTTTGCAGGCATTCCGGAAAAATATCATCTCAATATTAACTAATA
Source organism: Hyaena hyaena (assembly GCF_003009895.1). Taxonomy (NCBI): domain Eukaryota; kingdom Metazoa; phylum Chordata; class Mammalia; order Carnivora; family Hyaenidae; genus Hyaena; species Hyaena hyaena. The sequence continues at coordinate 211,066 of NW_024082098.1, read as the reverse complement.
ACATGTTTACAATGTTTTGGAAAACAATGCAGAAAATTTTTATATCATTTGGTTTCAAATTTTATATAAAATTCATTTACCCCAGGCTTTTTTTTTTAATTAATGATTTGAGGATATTCAGTTAGTCCATTTTGCCCAAAAAATTGTTAACTTACAGATTTAAACATCTTTTGAGATAGGATTAGCTATTTTACTTTTCCTAAAGCATTATTCTGATAATTGACAAATTCAGTGATTATAATTAGGAATAGGTTACTTAGGTACCAATGAAATATACTGCTATTTCTTCCAATTTTTAATATTTGCTTCTTATTTTTGATGGTACTCATTGTTTTTCAATCTTTATCCCATAACTTTATTTCTTCCTGTCTACTTGAATTAGATAAACTGTTAGCCTTAAAAATATCCAATTATAAATTCCATAAATATATAAATATTTTGTTATGTTGTTTTAAATTTATTTCTGAGAGAATGAGAGAGACAGAGAGAGAGAGAGAGAGAGAGAGAGAGAGAGAGAAAGAGACAGCATGAACAGGGGAGAGTCAGAGAGAGAGGGAGACACAGATTGTGAAACAGGCTCCAGGCTCTGAGCTGTCAGCACAGAGCCCGACGTGGGGCCCAAACCCACGAACCGTGGGATCATGGCCTCAGCCGATGATGGACGCTAAACCGACTGAGCCACCCAGGTGCCGCAATATACAAATATTTTTAATTATTCCATATGAAAATGAACTGCAGCTGTAATGTGTATATCAATGTAGAATTCACACTTTGGAATATAAAAATATCTTTAATATTTAAAACACCTCAATCCAATATTTGCAATCATAAAGGAAAATGGAAGAAAAGCAATTGTCTTTTGATTTTATACCACCGTTTGTCCTATTGTCCTGTGGAGAATTCATATAGAAGTCCAAGAACAACAAATTGTGAGGTTGAAATGAAAATTTATACCTTGAGATAAAAATAAGAGGTACAAGAAAACAAATAGATCTTTTCAACAGAGGGTCTCCTGTTGCTCCTGATACTACGGGGTCCAAAGGTCCTATGAATTAATTACTCTCTTGACACATTGTTGGGAACTTATTGCCAGCCTTCTCCCTTACAGAAAGCCTTTGATGTTTGGAAAAACAAGAAGTAAATTGTATTTTACCTTCATTTAGAAATCTCTGGCACTCTAAACAAAATGCATTTCTTGTGCTCCCATTATTTTATATGGTGTACAGTAAATAAAGTATTTTAGGGGTAAAATTTTTCTTCTAATTAATTAATACACTTCCTCTTTTTTATTTCTGTCTGATTGGTAAAACCATCATGCTTCTATATTTGCAAATTGATATCTTGGTTTCAGTTTTGATTCATACATCACTATTTTTGTTCAAAGATTCACCAGTGTTTTACAGTTTCACTCAACTATTATTTTAACTACCAAATCGTATCGATTTCTATAATGAAAACCATTGGTATACTTCTATTTTTTCTATTCATATCATTTATTATGGAAATTATAATTGATCATGAATTCATATTATCAATTCAGATGTGAATTTTCAACTATTTAGAGTGATTTTGACATCACATTAATCTTCTATTCAAAAAAGTTCAAGAACTCACCTCGCACTTCCAAATTCCAATAAGTTTTTCACAAGAGAGGCACAATGAGATCCTTAAATGTTGATCTAATGGAAATCCAACAAAGGCACTTTTTTTCTTTTTTGGTTATAAATGCCCTTTGAATAAGTGAGGTATAAAGATACAAATAATCTCCAACACAATTTAGAAGTGATTGGAGTAAACATAATCTGAAAAGATACAACTAGATAGTACAGAATGGCTTCCTTAGGAAAAAAACATGCCACACATTCTAGGTACTATGGGATTAGTGAGGGGTATTCTTATCTCATTCTCCTCCTGGTTGAGCACAATTTAATTAAGACTCATGGCTTAGTGAGCTTCTCAGTTTCCTCCATGTCAAATAGTAAGAATACCACAATCCAAAGTGAGGGGACTTCAAGTCAATCTTCCCAGGTTTTCCACTACTAGACTTGAGACTTCAGAAATCTGAGGAGCACCTAAGAATGTGATGTAAAAAGTAAGGGTCTCTTACCCAGAATTTGTTATGGTGGCTCCTTAAATCTATGTGTCAAGTCACTTCTATTGAGATTCCACTGTTCATAAAATAGTAGAGATCATTAGTGTAGCATATTCAAAGACCAGAGAAAAAGTTAGAAGCCAAGTTTGGATGTGAGTTAATTCCACACAAGTCAGATTACATATGTCTTCTGCAACTATGTCCAGATTTTTCTCAACTCTGTTTCTTCTCTTGGCCAATTCTCAATTGTCTTTCCCTTAGTTTCCAAATATGTCCATTGAATTTCTAGGACCAATAGATAATCATATCACTATTATTATCCAGATATTGTGCTGGATGCTCAAAGTACACTATTTTATTTTATTATTTGGTTTCGTTTTAATTTATTTTATTTTATTATTTTTAAAAAATATCTTATTTTTATGTAATCTCTACACCTAACATGGAGCTTGAATTTATAACCTTGAGATCAAGAATCCCATGCTCTACCAATCAAGCCAGCTGGGTGCCCCATAATTAAACAATTTTAATCTACTGCTACATCAATCTAATGGATTAGATATCATTTCAATTTTAATTAACCAGAAATCAATATCTTCAGCAAATTATACAATGTAAGGTGGCAATATCAAGTGAGCTGGGAGATGTATTGGTATGGAGCTTGGGAAATAGATCCCTCTGTGAATAGACATGAAACCATTAGCATATCAATGGTAATTGACTTCATGAGATAATATGGAATTATTCAAGGAAAATAAAGTACTAGAAAAGAGGTGAGAGCCTGGGTTCGACCTAGCTTACTTTCAGCACTTAGATGTCAACTGGAAAAAGAGAAGCACGAAAGTAAGACTGCAAATGAATATCACAAACCAGAAACATAAAGTGGAAACAACAGAGCATGGTAACAGAGAAGGCAAAAGAAGAAAAGGCTTGTAAATGCTAAGCAATTTCAAGTGGTCTGCAGATTTTAAGCAATGTAAGAATATCATTCTATTAATTAAATATAGAGACATGAAAATCTTAGGTACATCAAATTCAATTCTGATTTTGGCTCTCTAAAATAAAATTTTAGAATTATGTAATTATTATATTTTTAAGATAATTTATTTTCTCTTTTTCAGACCTGTTCTTTTTATTTTAAATATCTATACTTTTTAGGCAAGATTGAAAAAAGATTAATTCATTTTTGGATAAGTTCAATTCTGTGTCTCCCTCTCTGCCCCTCCCCCACTCATGCTATCTCTCTCTCTCTCTCTCTCTCTCTTTCTCTCAAAATGAATAAACACTTAAAAAAATTAAATGTCTGGTAGAATCCCTCAGGGAAGCCATCTGGTCCTTAACTTATGTTTATTGGGAGATTTTTGATTGCTGATTCAATTTCTTTGCTGGTTATCAGTTTGTTCATGTTTTCTATATCTTCCTGTTTCAGTTTTGGTAGTTTTATGTTTCTAAGAATTTGTCCATTTCTTCCAGATTACCTAATCTATTGGCATTTAATTTCATAATATTCTCTTAATGTTGTTTGTATTGCTGTGGTGTTGGTTATGATCCTTCCTGTCTCATTCATGATTTTATTTATTTCGGTCCTTTCTCTTTTCTTTTTGATAAGTCTGGCTTGGGTTTATCAATTATATTAATTCTTTTTTTTAATGTTTTATTTATTTCTGAGAGAGAGAGAGAGAGAGAGACAGCGTGAGCAGGGGAGGGTCAGAGAAAAAGGGAGATACAGAATATGAAATAGGCTCCAGGCTCTGAGCTGGCAGTCAGCACAGAGCCTGATTCGGGGCTCTAACCTATGAACCATGAGATCATGACCTGAGCTAAAGTCGGACGCTTAACCGAATGAGCAACCCAGGTGCCCCTCAATTATATTAATTCTTTCACAAAACTAATTTCTAGTTCCATTGATCTGTTTTTTAGGGTTTGTTTTTGTTTCTATATAATTTATTTCTGTTGTAATCTTTATTGTTTCCCTTCTTCCGGCTTTAGGTTTCATTTGTGTTTCTTTTCCTAGCTCCTTTAGGTTTAAGGTCAGATTGTTTATTGAGATTTTCTTTGCCTCTTGAGGTAGGTCTTGTAACACCATATACTTCCCTCTTATGACTGACTTTGCTGCACCCTAAAGATTTTAGACCATCATATTTTCATTCTCATTTGTTTCTATGTTTTTTTAAAATTTATTCTTTACCTTTATGGTTGACCCATTCATGCTTGTAGGACATTGTTTAACCTCCATATATTTGCAGCCTTTCCAATTTTTTTCTTGTGGTTGACTTCAAGTTACATAGCATGTGGTCGGAAAGTATGCATGCTATGGTCTTGGTCTTTTTGTACTTGTTTAGGGCTGATTTGTGACTCAGAATGTGATCTATTCTGGAGGATGTTCCATGTGCCCTCGAGAAGAATGTGTATTCTGCTGCTTTAGGATGAAATGTTCTGAACATATCTGTTAATTCCATCTGCTTCAGTGTGCCATTCAAAGCTATTGTTTACTTGATTTTCTGTATAGATAATCTTTCCATCACTGTTAAGTGAGATGTTAAAGTTCCCTACTATTATCCTATTATTATCAATGAGTTCCTTTGTGTTTGCTATTGTTTTATATATTTTGGTGTCTCAAGTTGGAGCCTAAATAGTTACAATTGTTGGAGCTTGTTTTTTGGATAGACCCCTTTATTATGATATAGTGCTTTCTTCCTCCCTTAAGTCTTTGTTTTAAAATCTATTTGTCTGATATAAGTATTGCTACTCTGGCTTTCTTTTGATGTCTCTTTACATGACAAATTGTTCTGCATCCCCTCACTTTCAATTTGTAGGTATCTTTAGTTCTAAAATGAGTCTCTTTTGGGCAGCATATGGAGAATTTATGTCTAAATTTTGGTCTTTTTGCTTATGCCTTTTGATTTTTTTTTATATGTATGGTAGGTAGAACAAAAGTCCCCAAAGATGTCTATATCCTATTTTTCTAAATCTGTGAATATGTCTACCTTACATGGCAAAAGGGATATTGCAGGTGTGATTAAGTTAATTACTTTGAGATGTGGAAGTTATCTGGACTTATTTGGGTGGGCCTGATCCAATCAAAAGGTTATTTAGAAGAGAGGCAGGAATTTCAAAGTCAGAGAGGTGAGGACCAAAATGAATGTCAGATTGATGTAGACCCAGAAGTCAAGGAATGTTTCAGCCTCTAGAATCTAGAAAAGGCTAAGGAATAGATTTTTTCCTAGCAGCCCCAAAAGGTACTTAGCCCTGTCCACCTATTTCACAGTTCTGAAAGCCAAGACTGTGAAATAATATGGCTGTATTACTTAAAGCCACTGAGTTTATAGTATTTTTTACAGCAACAATAAGAAATTTAAATATGTAAAGTTTGATACATGCATTTGTTTTTATAGCAACAATAAGTATGTAGTATTTTTTACAACAATAAGAAATTTATATATGTATTTTTTCTATATAAAATTATTTAGTTTTTGTTGTGATATCTTTTTTTTCTTTTTAAAACTAACTCCACCAAAAAATAAATAAATTAAATTAAATTAAATTCACCAACCTAGTTTATTTTATTTTTTTCATGTAATTCTCTGATGATGTTCCACCGTCAACATATATTTAATAGAAGAAATGTGTGTATATATGCACATTTTGACGTTTGTACTTTCTCACGATGTTTTGTCATAAACCCTATAATGTTACTTCATCTCACATTCTTTCTTTCTGCTTTACTGTTCAGTCTCTATATATATATACCATGCATTTAAATTTTTTAAATGTTTGTTCATTTTTGTAGAGAGAGAGAGAGACAGAGAGTGAATGGGGGAGGGGCAAAGAGAGAAGGAGACACAGAATCTAAACAGGCTCTAGGCTCTGAGTTGTCAGCACAGAACCTGACACGGGCTCAACCTCATGAACCTTGAGATCATAACCTGGCCAAAATCAGGTGCTTAACTGGCTGAGCCACCCAGACGCTCTTCTACCAGATATTTAAAGAAGAACTAATACCTATTCTCAAGCTTCCCAAAAATAGAAATGGAAGGAAAACTTCCCAATTTATTATACAAGGCCAGCATTGCTTTGATTTCAAAACCAGATAAACTTGCCACTAAAAAAGAGAATTACAAGCCAATATCCCTGATGAACATGGATGCAAAAATTCTCAACAAGGTACTTGCAAAAAGAATCCAACTGTGCATTAAAAGAATCTTTCACCACAGTCAAGTAGGGTTTATTCCTGGGCTGCAAATGTGGTTCAATACTTGCAAATCAATCAATGTGATACACTATAATAATAAAAATGGATAAGAACCATATGATCCTTCCAATAGATGCAGAAAAGGCATTTGAAAAAATACAGTATCCATTCTTGATAAAAACCCTCACAAAGCAGTGATATAAGGAACATATTTCGACATTTTAAAGGCCACACACAAAAGACCCACAGCTAATATCACCCTCAAAGGCTAAAAACTTAGAGCCTTCCCTCTATTATTAAAAAGAGAAGGGTTCCCACTTTCACCATTATTATTTAACATAATACTAGATGTCGTAGTCTCAGCAATCAGACAACAAAAAGAAATAAAACGTATCAAAATCATCAAGGAAGAAGTAAAACTTTTATATTTGCGGGTGACATGACACTCCATGTAGAAAACCTGAAAGATTCCACCAAAAAATTGCTAGAACTGATACACAAATTCAGCAAAGTCACAGGATACAATATAATTGAGCAGAAATCTGTTGTATTTCTACACAGCAATAATGAAGCAACAGGAAGAGAAATCAAGGAATCAAGCCCTTTAATAATTGCATCCAGACCCACAAGAAATTTTGGAATAAGCCTAACCAAAGAGGTATGTATTTAATGTGAAAACCATAAACACTTATGAAAGAAATTGAAGAAGACACAAAGAAATGGAAAAACACTTCATGTTCATGGATTAGAAGAATAATATTGTTAAAGTTTTTATACTATTCTAAGAAATTTGAATATACTATTTAGAATATACTATTCTAAACAACTGAAAAAAATTTAGAATATACTATTCTAAATATATACTATTCTAAAAAATTGAAATATAAAAAATTTTATATTTAATGAAATCCTTATCAAGATAGTACTAGTATTTTTCACAAAGCTAGAACAGACAATTCTAAAATTTCTATGGAACCACAAAAGACCCCAAAAGCCAAAACAATCTTAAAAAAGAAAAGCAGAGCTGGAAGCATCAGAATTCCAGCATTCAAGATATATTGCAAAGCTGGAGTCAGCAAGACAGTATGGTATTGGAGCAAAACCAAAACAAAGGATAACAAAACAAACAAACAAACAAACAAACCCCAGACAAATAGATCCATGGAACAGAATAGTGGACCCAGAAATGAACCTGCAATTCTATGGTCAACTAATCTTTGACAAAGCAGGAAAGAATATCCAAAGGAAAAAATGCAATGTCTTCAACAAATGTTTCTGGGAAAACTGGAAACCAACATGCAGAAGATATAAACTTTGACCACTTTCTTACACCGTATACAAAAATAAATTCAAAATGGATTAAAGAGGGGTGCTTGGCTAGCTTAGTCAGTACAACATGTGACTCTTAATCTCCAGGCTGTGAATTCAAGACCCATGTTGGGCATAGGGCCTACTTAAAATATTTTTAAAGAAATGGATTAAAGACCTAAATGTGAGACAGGAAACCATCATCTTCCTAGAGGAAAACACATCCTAGATGCAACAACTTCTTTGATCTTGGGCATAGCTACTTCTTACAAGACATGTCTCCAAAAGCAAGGAAAACGAAAGCAAACAAGAACCATCGGGACTTCATCACGATAAAATCTTCTGCACAGTGGAGTAACCAATCTAGAAAACTAAAAGGCAGTCTTCGGAATGGGAAAAGTTATTTGCAAATGACATATCTTATAAAGGGTTAGTATCCAAAACCTATAAAGAACTTACAAAACTCTACACACAAAAAAACAAATAAACCACTTAAATATGGATAGGAGACATAAATGGACATTTTTCCAAAGAAGACATGTATATGCCTAACAGACACATGATGAGAGGCTCAACATCACTCATTATCAGGGTAATACAAATCAATACTACAAAGACATATCACCTTACACCTGTCAGAATGGTTAAAATTAACAACATAATAAACAGCAGATGTTGGCGAGGATGCAGAGAAAGGGAATCCTCTAACACTGTTGGAGGGAAAACAAACTGGTGCAGCTATTCTGGAATAGGATGGAGTTTCCTTTTAAAAGTTAGAAATAGAAGTACCCTATGATCCAGCAATCACAGTACTTGGTATTTACCCAAAGGATACAAAATTACTGATTGAAAGGGTACATGAACCCTAATACTTATACCAGCATTATCAATAATAGTCAAATTATTGAGAGAGCCCAAATATCCACCAACTGATGAATGGTTAAAGATGTGTGGTGTATATATATGTATATATTTTTTTCACTTTGTAATTTCTGAGTACATAGGGATCCTGACATAATTTTATAGTCTAGACCTGACTTTGACCCCTTTATACATAGCCTACTGTTACTTTGGCCCATCAAATCCTGCTTCATCTAAATTTCACTTCAATGTCTTTTTCTCCAAATCCTGTAATTTCTACTTTTTTCCTCCACTGAGTGAGACACCCACAACTTCTCCTTGAAATAGTGCTGAGTTTAGCCTGTGTCAGGAGGTCAGCTGAACTAGTCAAGAGCTAAGCTGTGGAGTATTGAAGTAGCAAACTGAAGCAACTTTGAGCCAAATGAAAGTAACAGGGGATGAAGACACCAATCATTTCTCCTGATAGTATTAAGGAAGAGGCGAAAACCAGAGAAATGTTTAACTCTCTGCTATTTAATTTTCCCCCAAGATGTGGGGTACATCTCACTATTGAGGAAGCCCCAAATGACAGTTTTATGGACCTACTGCTTTGGTAAAAGGGCCAGCGGAGAGAGTTAAGAGTGGAAAAGTACTGTATACTGAGTTACAGTGGATAAAGTATCTTCAAGGTTTCCTTTCCCTCCTCACCCCCATATAAGTATGCAAAGAACATGATCAGTGAAAGCCATACTCCTCAGTCAGACCACAGTTTTATCCCTTATCATCGTAACTGATTGGTTTAAGGCAATACATGGATGTGAGTGCATGTGCACACCCACAAACACGCACAGACACACACAGACATACACATCTAAACAAAAACTGTTTGTGATGGTATAGATGGTGAAAAGTTCCATTTTAATATTTGCTTAATTAAACATTTAAATTTTGTTTATTAAACTGATATTATTAAGCAATATTGCACTCATAAAAGTTGGGGGAAAATATAAAATAAATATAAATAGAGCCAGTAAAAAATTAATGTTTGTTTAAAATAATCATGACATGAAACCATTTTATAAGTCAACAAAAGACAATAAAATTGTTCACTATCTCTGAAATGAAAAGTAATGAACCTCCTTAATGAGGAGCAATTGTCTAAGGGAATTTAGAATAATCAAAGAAGTAAGTGTACTTAAAAAATAAGACTTCCTTTTGTTCGAAGAAAACACAAATACAATTTGTCTACATATTCTTGGATACAGAAAAATGCTTTTCAACAGTCTGCATATTTTAAGATTGTTAACAGAAACACATTTAGAAACACGAAATGCATTTCAGAGTGCATAGACTCCAGTTAAATTATTTTTTCAATAATACTCCGACTTCCATAATTGAAATATGAGCTCCTACTCCTCACTTTCTTTATACATAATATATTCCACAATAACTTAGCAAATAATGAAATATGAGATTGAAAAAATATTATTAAAAGGGCTTGATACATTGTAGGACAAAAAGCCTAGATATGTGTGTATTAGTGTTCTATTGATTCACCATATGAGATAAAGAAAATTTCTGCTTAAAACTTGTATAAATGCACAAAGGCTAGACTGCTGCTGATCCTAAGTCCTCTTGAGCCTAAAGGACTCCTCTTTGGGAGAAACAGGACTGGCTTCAAATAAATGACATCATGCTACAATAAAGTCCAATCCCAAAAGAAAATTTTCAATTACATTCTGTAACTAATCAAATTGGTATTTTTATGAACCCAATCTTATTTAGAAAGAAATTCCTCCTTCCTGCATTCTAACTACCCCTTGGACTACATATACAGAAAGATTCACTCTACTTATTCTATGATATGGGCTCTTTTTGCCTAATACAGTAATAAAGGCAGTCTTGATTTAAATGAATTTTTGCCTCTGACTATTTTCCAACATCCCCCCCATCAAAAACATGATTTCCAAATGAATTTTACATGCTATCTACACCAAAATTGTAATTCAAATTGTAATTTAAAAGTCTTTTCAGCATGCAGTTGCTATTTTTGCCTTTCAGAATCCAACTCTTCTTCCTATTTTATTTTTGTTTATATATTGATTTTGTGTCTTGTCATAAGGCATATCTAGGCTGCCTGTCTCTACATGAGTTCAAATTGGCTAGATTATCCCATTCTTTATCCCATGCTTGACAGGGAGTGGCTAAGTAACATGGGCACTGCCAAACCACCCTTTCTTTTTATGATTGTTAATTTGGGGAATTTTTGAAGACATCATGTAGGGAATTTGAGGAGGTGAGTTAAAGTTAGCAAATAACAATGAATACATAAAATCCTATATCATGTGGATACATTGATCTTATTTGACTAACTGATATGATTGTGGTTGCCACTGTCTGTATCTTTCGAATTTTTTCAGTTCATTACCTCCTACCCCCTACATTTTCCAAATAGTTTTTCAATTTACTTTCAATTGATTTTACTTAATTTTCTCCATGCATTAAAAAAATATATATCTGAGGCCACATTATATCATTTGCAATTTATAATCCTGCCTGGTAGATAAGTTGCTATTTAACAGTGGCCTGAAGGCAAAAGAACTCGGGCAGGAGACATGGGGAACTGAAAAATAACTAAGTGGCTCAAATTAGGTAGAAGTCTATGAATAGCTATTAATAAGACAGGCTGGGAAATTAGCTGACCATTTGGAATCAAATGCTCATTGAGGCAAGCTTTTGCAGAATGAATTGTTGAAAGAATCCAAGAATTCTAAAAGAAACATTGTTTTGAGGGGCGCCTGGGTGGCTTAGTCGGTTAAGCATCCGACTTTCGCTTAGGTCATGATCTCGCGGTTCGTGGGTTCGAGCCCCACGTCGGGCTCTGTGCTGACTGCCAGCTCAGCAATCTCCCTCTCTGTGTGTCTCCCTCTCTCTCCGACCCTCCCTTGCTCACGCTGTCTCTCTCTATCCTAGAAATAAATAAAAATATAAAAAAAATAGAAAGAAAGATTGTTTTGACAGTGTTCTGCAGGCTAGAGAAAACTTAAGACCAAGCACACTCACAGACACACAGACACAGATACACACAGAAACACACACACGAAATAAACTCTAAATTTCTTAGCTTAAATCAGAAATTGAATTCAGGAATATTCCACAGCAGTGGACAAACAACGTTTGGCATGGCTAAGCTCTTCAGGACAGAGATAACTAGAGATCACACTCAGAATTTCGCATGGTACGTTGTCACATTAGAACCTCCACTGGCACGTTCTAGCCTGGTTTTAATATACACAGTCCAATAAGTAAAGAGGATAGAAATGCCCTGGTGTCATTGAGAACAATCTTTCTCAATAACTTTTGATTCATGTCAAAAATAAAATTAATCATTTATATGATATCCCAGACTTAGTAGAAAAGATTACTCATAGCTGTAAAAGATCAATCCAGGGGCCAAGCCCTTCCTAGTCCTTCTATCCCTTTTCTAGGAATTGGGGGACACGGTGGGGGGGGGCAAATATAAGCACAACTGTATGACAGGTACCACACGTCATGTTGATGGAAATAAATATAAGTTTGTTTAAGTTTGTTTGTTTGTTTATTTATTTAGAGAGAATGAGTGAGCAGAGGAGGGGCAGAGAGAAAGTGAGAGAGAGAGAAGATTCCAACCAGGGCCCAATGCAAGGCTCTAGCCCACAAACTGTGAGATCATCAGCTGAGCTGAAATCAGGAGTCAGCCGCTTAACTGACTGAGCCATCCAGTCCTCGGGAAATAAAAATATTTAGAAAAATGGAAAGTTTTATAAAGATGAAATTGTTGGATCACATATTTGGGTTCAAATAACCTTTCACTATGTTGTGTGAAATAGTGTAGAAAGTGTCTCATTATTAAAGACTATATATACTTTCAGTGGGAGGAAGTTTCAACATCCATGGAAATCTTACTAGTAGGTCTCTGCTGGAGAAGCTAGTATGAACTGCACTAATTTAAAGGAAACTGTTGTGAGGCACCTGGGTGGCTCAGTTGGTTGAGCGTCTGACTTTGGCTCAGGGTCATGATCTCACCGTTTGTGGGTCTGAACCCCACATCAGGCTCTATGCTGACAGGTCAGAGCTTGGAGCCTGCTTCAGATTCTGTGTCTGTCTCTTTCTGCCTCTCTCTCTCTCTTAAATATAAATATAACATTTAAAAATTTTAAAAAAGGGATTTTTGGAGGTGATACAATCATTTTTGGTGATTGTGTGGTCACGATTTTCCTTAGAAATAAACAGATTAGCAATCTACTAAATTTTACTTTCCTTTAAAATCCATCAATTTAAGACTAGTAAGTAAAAGTTATAACAGAGAGAAAGGGCAGAGAACTGTGATTTCCTCCCCACAACATCTCCCATATTCGAGTCATATCAGAGATGTGAAGCTTGCAGAATCAAATATGTTAGATTCTATTATTTTGTCCATGTATTTTCTCTACTTGATCCCATGCCTAAATAGCCTCTCCCATCTGTCTTTCCCTTTGAGAAGGCCATACAGGCTTGGCCACTGACATATTAATAGAAGTGATATTTTCCATTTATAAGTAAAAGTTTTAAAAGGCATTTGTGGTAATGGCTCTTTTCTCCTGACCCTAAAAATGACATGTTTCAAAATGGGTTATTTTCTTTTTTTCTTTTTTTTAAAATTTTTTTAAATTTATTATTTTTAGGAGAGAGAAAGAGAGAGACAGCGTGAGCAGGGGAGGGTCAGAGAGAGAGGGAGTCACAGGCTGAAACAGGCTCCAGGCTCTGAGTTGGCAGTCAGCACAGAGCCCGATGCGGGGCTCGAACCCACGAACCGCGAGATCATGACCTAAGCGAAAGTTGGACGCTTAACCGACCAAGCCACCCAGGCGCCCTCAAAATGGGTTATTTTCTTAAGATGTATCCCTGAATAAAGAAAACAGGCGAAGTAGATTCATAGTCAACATGTAACATGAGAAAAATAAAGCAAATTTTGCTGTGGATTTTTGATTTGTTTGTCAGTAAGGCATAGCCTAGAAAAGGTTGATGAGTTCAGAAAGATGTCCAGGTATACTTAAAACATGGATATGCAGTAACAACTGAAACAATATTGGATATTGATGGGTTTATTTCTAATAGCTTTATCTTAAAAGATCTCTGGATAAGCCATTTAAATATGTATTGAAGAAAGAAAAGCTCAGAATTTTCTGGAAATTTTATGTACTACTTCTAAATTGTTATGACTTCCTGGAAACTCACAATATCACTGCAGCCCGATAATTAAAATACAGACATTGAATTTTGATGACTAACGGCATTTTGACTTGTTACACTCATGGTTACCCAAAACAAAACCCAAAGACCACTCTATGATTATTTCTCCAGTGTCTGAATATAAAATTAGTATATTTGGGGTCAGAAATTGGCAAAGTTTTTCTCTCTCTGATTTAACCCAGAAATCAGGAAATCTAAGAAGATAATCCATTAAGGAAGTGATTGAACTCTTATATGAAAAATGAGTAGGGGCTTTTAAAGTAAGAAGGTGGGGGAGTATAATCTAAACACAGGAAGTAGTATGAAAAACATTTTTTTAAAAAGGTAACTTCTAAAGAATGAAATAAGGCCAGTATTACTAGAACAAAGAATGGAATAGGTAAGACACCTGTGTGTTTTTATTAGACTATGGCTTTATGCTAAGAACTGTAAATACAATTAAACATATTTTAGCCACAAACTTTCATTTTGTAGTTATCATTTGGCTTGGTTGTTCAGAATTAGCCAGCAGGGGGCCAAAAAAGGAAATAGTTAGACACATTTCTAGACTAAGGTCTAGACAAAGTCTAGACTATTTCCTAGACTGACTAGGAAGTAGTTAGACACATTGGACTAAGGTCCAATTCCAATTATTAAACACTTGCATTAGCACACTAGATAATGATGTGGGATAGAGCAAACTGAACAGAGAAACATCAAAGTATATCAAAGATGAAAATTAGAGAAACTTAGAAATAGATTGGTTAAGAAAGTTAAGAGCAAAGGAGGTAAAAACTAAAACATGGATTGTTGGGTGGAACACAAACACACACACACACACACACACACACACACCCCTTTGTTTTCTTTTCCTTAGAAATTTCTGTTTTGTTTTTTTGATTACAGCTTTATTTTTCCCACACTTTAGATATCATTCTTCTATTTCTATGACTTCATAATGTAACATAAATCTCAAAAGTTGAAAATTGTAAATTTCCACCTTTATTTTTTCTCAATTTTAAACATTTTATTGCATCTGGAGAAACTTACTGCAACTTAGAGAAATTCCTAAAGGTACAAGTTGATAGATTTTTCACAAAGAGAACACACCCCTATAACCAGCACTCTCACTCCCCACCACAAAAAACTAAAACCAAGAAGCCTCATAAGATCACCTTTCAAGAGTAACTGCTTTTCTGACTTCTTTTTTCTCTTTTCTTTTCTCTTTCTTCCTTCCTTTAGTTTCTTTCATTTTTTTCTTTCTTTCTTTCATTTCTTTCTTTCTTTCTTTCTTTCTTTCTTTCTTTCTTTCTTTCTTTCTTTCTTTCTTTCTTTCTTTTTCTTTCTTTCTTCTTTCTCTCTTTCTCTCTCTCTCTTTCTTTCTTTGAGAGAGAGGGCACAAATGAGAGATGGACAGAGAGAGAGAGAGAGAGAGAGAGAAGCAGGGCTCACCCGAAGTTTGGCTTGTACTTTCACCTGAAGGGGGTTCATGTTCACTAGTAGCAGTTCTTGAACTGACCTGATGAGCTCATGAACCCTGAGATCATGACCTGAGCCAAAGTCAGGTGCTTAACCTATTAAGCCACCCAGGTGCCCTATTCTGACTTCTAATAGTCTAGTTTAGCCTTGGTGTTTTTCAAATTTATATATATTGCAAGAAAAATACAACAGTGTGCTAAGTTTTACTTTTGTTTTTCTTAGTGTTTGTTTTACATTGTTTGTAGCTTTTAATTTTAATATAGATAAGTCATGTAATTCTATCCTACGTTTTGTTCCATGCTTTTGTGGGCATATGGCTGATTGTTCCCTTGAAAATAGCAATTGCAAAAAGGAGAATGAGAGTAAAATATAAGGAAAATTAAAGGCATGTACTAAATGCAAAATTGTACATATCAGAAAGAGAAATTTCAAGATAAGTTACATGTGTTTTCATAATGTTTGAACACTCTGTTGCTGGTTTTTTGTAATAGAATTCTAATTTATTCTTAGCAGATTGTCAATATATAATGGAAAGCCATGGTGATATTCACTTTATTTTTAATCATCACTACAAAGATTTTATTATAATATCAAAGAATAATTTTAATATTTATTGCTTTGCCAGTAGCTGTTCTAAATTCTTTAATGAATGATTTCCTCAAGATCAGACAACTAAACTAAATGTTCAGGTTAGAATTCTAACATGAAAGGATAGCTGCAGACACCCCCACACTCTTAGTTCAAGAATCTGAATGCATTATCCCTGGTAGTTCAGAAAGTAGATCTGGGTAGGATTTTTAATACTCTAGTGTTACAAATTACAAGGAAGACTATCTCTAAGATGTTTAAACCAACACATATTACTGAATACTTTTAATTGAAGCTTAAACCCATTTCCAATAATTATGATGCCACTTAACAAGAAACTGTTTAACCAGCATAAAACACTTTAGTCTAATATGCTAATAAAAAACTGCTGATCGTTGAATGAAATTGGCTAATAGAAGGGTTTTTAATAGTTTCATTCACAACATCTTTCTCTTGTAAAGCTAGTTGACTGCCTTCAAACTGTGATTTCCTGGTAAAATTTGTTATCTAACCACAGTTAGAATTAAACTTAAAGTAACTGTACATATATGTAAACCTTTCACATTGATCATACCAAATTATGTGAAATATGTTGTCTCAAAGTTGACTGTTATCAGTGAGAATAAAATACATTCAAGATGATGGCATCATGATGCAAAGTATGATTTTAATGTAATGATCCATTTTATTTAAAGAGAAATTTTACTAAGATCTTAGCAAGCCTGAAGCTCCAATAAAACACAGAAAAATTATAGTTAAATTGTTTAAAAAATTATTCTTTGGCTGTCATACCTGGCAGTAGGATTTCATGAACATTATAGAAGAGAGATTTAATTATGGCTGTTTTACTGCAAAAAGCTCATCATTTGCAAAGAGAAAAGTGATGAATAGAATATATTATTATTAAATTTTAGATTATGAGTATATATTGATTTTGAAATGCAGGTTTTGGCAATTTTATCAGAACCCATCAAAACTTTAAAACAATATTTTGAGAAAGTATTACTCTGGGGTAATAATGACAATATACTGTTCATTTATTCTTGGTTTTAGGAGAAGTACCACTTAGTAATTTCAAGAGGTGAAAATGATATATCTCCATCACTTTTTTTTTTTTAACTGAAGCTCATTGCCCTTGAATTTTCCTGCCAAGAATTGTTATAGCGGCCATGCATTTAAATGTTACCTTGCCTACCTGGCCTGAGGCCAGTGATGAGAATAAGTCACATCTTGAGAAATAAAGCCACATACAATTCCTTAAAACAAAGGAAAACATTTTTTTAAAAGTAAAAAGGATAGAACTTTAAAAGTAAAAAGATGTGGTTGATGTCAAAAATGTCTGCTTTGAGCACTTTTATGATACAGACATTTCTTAGGCCCTTTGTGTCCATAGAGATGCCATTCTGTCCCTTTGATGCTTTCAAATTGAAGATATTATTCTTGGGAGCCTAATTTCTCTCCTACTCTATGTCATAAACTTGATCATTACACAGCATGTAGGTTCCACATCTTCCCTACCCTGACCATTTTTTCCAACCTTGTCTTATTAACTACCCTTCAGTGCTATGCTCCAAGCTCAGTGATCTTCTTGCTATCCTACAAGCAAACTAAATTCTTTCCCACTTTTGGTCTTTTGCACCTACTCTTATGGCTACCTGAAGGTATTATTTGTCTCTACCCTTTACATGACTGAAACCTTATTCTCCACCGTTCAGTTTGAATGTCATGTTCCCAGGGAGGCAATCAGTGAATAATGTATCTTACTGAGTTCCCTTGCTGGCAAAATCTGAAGGCTTCTTCACACCCTGTTATTCTTTATCGTTATAGCCCATTTCCCTAATTGTGTGTATTGCATCTTCCCATCACAAGCTGTGTTTTTATACATGGATATAGATAGATATAGATGTCCATAAGCAAAAATTTGCTTACTTGTTTACTGTCTATCCTCTAATTTGTTTTAATGTATATGCTCTGTATTGTTCTCTTTTTTATTGTTATCAATGGTAAATATTAAAGTTGACACAAAGAATGCAAATGGTATTATGAGGTAATTTGTCATGGTTGTTCTTAATCTCTATTCAGAAAATCTATTGAAAGTGTCCTTTATTTATGTTATAGTTAGGGTTAAAAAAAAAAGTTTCCAAAAACTAAACATTAGTTACTAGAAAGTATACAATCTGGAACAAACAACTAAATATAAGCATTCCCTAACCAGATAGGTAAATCTTCATTACTTTTACTCAAATTATCTTTAGAGCATTATCTCCACCATATTCTTATTCTTATCTCCTGTTACTCCAACCTTGTTTACTTTCTATTACTTGAACGAAGATGGCATCTTCCAGTGTTTGCTCAATTATTATATTACATTTGCCCACCATTTATTTTGTATAGGCTGTACCTTATTTTCCTTAAATGCCACTATTTTAATTATTCTTTCAACTTAGAAGTAAGTATTCTTTATTCTTCACTCTCATAACTTCATGTGGTTTAACTTCTACTTTTATTTTAAACTCAATTGAAAAATTTTAGCAAACAATCATGGAACAACAAAATGCCTGGAAATTATCCTTAATGACTATTCTTTCAACATATATGTTCAAATAAATTTTCAAATATCCACCTATGAATTTATCTACATTCCATCCATTTCTGTCTATTCCATGAACATTTCCCATGTTCATGTTGTATTGCAACTCAACAAGGCTACCACAACGTACAAAAGGCTTTCAATTTTTCTTTTCCTCTCATCTTGGCCCCCTCAAAATGTTTCACAAAACATGCCAGGTTTAACAATTAAAATACCAATGGGGCACCATTACCCCTTGAAACAAAACACCTCAGGGCTCCCTATTTTCTTCAAGGTCAAATCTGATCTCTTTGGTCTGACAGATGAAACCTCCTAGGTTTGTTTTTGGCAGAATTTCCCCCTTTATTCTCACTTTATTTCGTTTGTCTATTTCCAGACCCCAATAATTCCAAACTGCTTGGCATTTTCTATAGCAGCATTTCTCATACTATTTCTTAATCTTGGGAGCCCTTTTCTTGACTCTTTTCCCTCCCTTAACTCTCATAGTTTATGATCTGTCAGGGGGCATGTCCTAACTTAACCTCAGCCATCACAAGCTCTCCTGGTAGGTAGTTATTCAGTTCTTCATACACTCCAATGCCACCATGCATGTGTGTGCGTAAGTTCATTTAAAAAATTATAATGAAGACAGGTGATGGGCTAAATGGGTGATGGGTATTAAGGAGGGCATTTGTAATGAGTACTAGGTGGCCCTTGTTGTAATAAGTACTGGATGTTACATGTAAGTGATGAATCCCTAAATTCTACATCTGAAACCAATATTACACTCTCTGTTAACTAAAATAAAAACTTGAAACAAAAAAAAATTAATTGCATTACCATCCCACATTTGTTGTTTTTTTTATGACCTTATATAACATTGAGCAAGATAAATCCTTGTGCATCAATATCTCCTCTGAGATATGAGAATCAAGCCTAAATTAAGGGACTTTTATAAAGATATAACTAAACCACTTTTGACTCAAGGAAAGCATCTGCTGAATGCTCCATGCTTATTTTGTTGTGATTATTATTTGTATCATGAACATCTGTCTCTTTGTCCGTCTCTCCCCCAGACTGTCAACTCCTTGAAGACAGAATTCATGTCTTATTTATTTTGATGTCAGCATAGTGTAGAACAATGGCAAGCACATACACTTATTCAGAACTTTGTTTAGTTAATGAATAAAAAAAAAACCCAAGCTGATTATTTTGAAAATATAAAAACTTTCCCACTAGTATAGCAGGTTTTATTTGTGTTTTTTTAGTATTTTGCATATATTTAATCAATTAATATATGTCAAAAAGCATCTAGACCACTTATGTATTTTAATAGCAACCTCTGCAGATAGTGCTTCAATTAAAAAAACAAAAACCAAAAATCGATTACTGGAGAATGACAGGCCATGGAACCTGAAAATGATTCTTACAATGCTTTGGCATTGACTGTGGCTTATTTCTATTCTACTCCAGACTTTAGCTATTTTCCTGTGATGTGAGCTCTGTGATCCAAAAGGAATTTATTTTTCAAACTTTGAAATACTTAAGGATAACATTGAGTTGATGAGGAGGAGTGAACACTAAGAGATCACATTGCATTTTGTTATTACTCATGAAAATGGATGATTTCTTATTTGCATATGGTTTTGCTGAGTTCTGCAAACGGCGAAGTAGTAGTGACTGTTTGACAAATTGGCCAATCTAGAGTATTTTTTAAAACTCATATGTATACTCTAATAATCTTATACTAGTTGTGGCTTAGAATTTTTCAATATGTAATTATGTGTGTGAATGAGAGAATGGTATAGAAGAAAAAAACTGTGTGTGTGTGTGTGGAGGGTGGGAGTTAACCACAAAACAACATAATTTTATGAATTACATATAAAGCAGTAAAACGAAATGTTTCCAAAAAACAAATAAAAATCTTTAAGACTGATCATTATGTTTATTTAAGTCTTTTAAAAATTTTTTTTATTTTTAAAAAATTTAAATGTTTTATTTATTTCTGAGAGAGAGAGAGAGAGAGAGAGAGAGTGTGAACAGGGGAGGGTCAGAGAGAGAGGGAGATGCAGAATCTGAAACAGGCTCCAGGCTCCGAGCTGGCCATCAGCACAGAGCCCAATGCGGGGCTCAAACCCATGAACTGTGAGATCATGACCTAAGCTGAAGTCAGATGCTTAAATGACTGAGCCACCCAGGTGTGCCAAGTCTTTTCATTTGAAATAATAATCTTTTTGACATCATATAGTCAATATTTTTAACTAAAATGCAATGTATTTATTTGTTTAATATTTCTAAGGTCTATATACAAAAGATATTTATTAAGTAATTTAAAAATCTATTGTTCTGTTTATTTACACTGCATGTTGTATTATTCAGTAAGTTTGTAATATGCAACTACAGAAATTTCTTCCCTATTTAGGTATAAAGTGTTATATATATACAATTTATATATATTATGTATAATACAACTTATATATTAATACACATATTACATATGCATTACTATATATACTATATAAAATACAATACCTTGAGTCATAAGTCTGTGAAACTGTACTGACAGTTTTTAATCCAAGTTCATTTGTAAGTGGCCTATTTATCTAAGTAAGAAAAAAAAAGCTTTGTGTCTCACACTTAAAATATAGTGATACTTTTGGAAAATTGTATATAAAATTGTGTTTTGTTGAACATGAGGGAAAGGAAGTCAATTCAGCACATTTGGAAATTTGTCATAATTACTGTGTACCAAAAGATCTCTGCTAGACCAGAAAGAAAGTTAAAAGAGGAGAAAACAATGATGAAAACAGTGTTCTGAGAATAGCTAATTAGAAGAGGGTACTGAGATGTTTCAATTACTGATTCATTTTTCATGGTATTCTTTGTGTCAACAAGACCAGGGTATACTCATAGGAATCTGGGCTTATGTTGAAGAGAGAAAACACCATTGGTGGTATGCAGGTGAGGAAACACTTTGAATGGATATATCAAGGTCCATCCATATGGATATATCAGTGTAGTTGTGTGAGAATGAGGGCTTGGTTTGGGGTGTATAAGAAACTTGTGATTCATTTGTATGGCTATGTATATATGTATATATTTTCCATTCTCAGTTCCACTCTTTGATTTTGATTTGGTCTTTCTCTAACTTCTATGATTTATTAGTTGTATGTCTTTGGGCATTAAGTACAAAGCAAGCATTTGGGGAAATGATAAAAAAAAAAAAGATGATTTTTCACCAAACTTATAGTCTGATGAGAAATAAAAAAAAAGTTTAACCGACTGAGCCACCCAGGCAACCCACAGAAATAAAAAAAAAGTTAGCAGGTTTGACATTATGCATTATAAATGTGATATATTAACTCATGCATGTTTTTATTTTCTCCTATTTCATTTTGATCACACCACTAAGACCTGTCTTGTCTCCAAGTGACTAATTGTCATATGAGAAGCAGAATAGAAGAAAAAGTGTAGGTGCCCAGTGAAACACTCTGAGAAAGAACCCCCACTCTAAGTGCCATGTAGTAGGGATCTGAGGTAATAGGACAGCTGTATGCTGAAGAAATTAGAGTGGACCCGTATTTTTCCCACCTCACTCGCGTGGTCAGGCATCAACAAAGGAGCAGTATGATGAGACAGCTGTATTATGGTAGTGCTCTGTATTACAACAGTGTCAAGAGATGAACAAATCATCTTAAATCCTGATTGAAGAAGCATATGCTTTTAATCTCACTGCGTATGAGGAGATGTTACATAAAAGCAGTGAAAGGAGGATACACACCAATAACACAGTAGGTAACAGCACAGAAAGGGAAACAAATCTTAGACTCACATAGGATGTCAGTATCAAGAAAAACAGAATAGATACCTCTTTTTAAAACCTGGAAATGGCATACTCAACTTAAAACTTAGAGGGTTTTCCAGTGTGTAAGAGAAATGAATGTTGGAATAGAAAAACAAAGAAGAAACACAGTGTGGTCCACATGCACCTTCATTTCAAAGATCTAAATCCATTAGCTTTTTCCCTCTTACATGGTACATGATATTGATAGAATTAGATAAGGTACTCCTCTGTCCTCCTAGACTTTTATGCTTATATACCTCATCATTCACAAAATGATCAGCAGGGGGCTATTCTATTTGGTGTTGGAGACTGGATAAGGAGGAGGCACTGATGAAAGTTCCAGTTTCCATCCTGAGATCATCATACAGCAAGAGCAAAAGAATAGGTCCCAGGGATTTTTGCTTCTGGCAAATACCAAGGATTATCATAAACCAAGGTATACATTTTTCCCAGGAGTAAAAAGATAGTAAGAATGACTACTTTGGTTTATCAATGGAATTGACAAGCACCTCTCATATCCAAATTATTTTTGTAAAAACTGGCACACAAAAGATGCACATTCTCTCAAATTTCAGGTGTGTAGTTAGTAAAATGATAATAGGGTTCATTCCAGGTCTTTTGTTAATTTAAGAGCAAAAGTAAGTTAAAGAAAATATTTGTTGGTGGCAAAATTCAGTATATTTATAAATTCCTTAATTTGTGATAGAAATGACTCTGAAAAAAATTCTACAGAAAAGGAAAATTAGAAACCGTTTTGCATCACTCATTGTTTGAATGTCTCTGCACACCCAACATCATGATTCAGTATTCCCCAAACTCATGCCTAACTACCTAATGAACAATTTCTTTTAATACAACCTCAACACATTTTTTTAACAGCATATGTTCTTCATTAATCAAGTACTACTTTCTGTACTGAAGCACTGAATAATCATTATTTGGTTTTTACTATCATTCCTTCTTAGTGGCTTCTCTGAAAATTGTCTTAAAATCCTTTAATTTATTTATGATTCACCAGATGCAAGATATTCAGCTCCTTGGCTCAGAACACAGAACTTGTTGGGATTATAACAGCTGCTGACCTCTCCAACTTCCTTTCTCCCAGATTTTCTCTCATGGGTTCCTGGTCACTTTATGCACTCCATTTACAAGGTATCCAAAGCAGGAGCACATGGGTGGCTCAGTTGGTTGAGCATCTGATTTCAACTCAGGTCATGATCTGATGGTTTGTGAATTTGAGCCCCACATTGGGCTTATTGCTGTCCGTTCAGAGCCTGCTTTGGATCCTCTGTTGTCCTGTCTCTCTGCCCCTCCTGCACTCACACTCTCTCTTTCTCAAAAATAAATAAATACTTTAAAAAAGATATCTCAAGCATTAGGTTCACTGGGGATTTGGTACCTTAACTTTCTACTCCTACAGAGAGTTCATCATATAGCAAACATCTCCCTGTTTTAAGGTTATTTGTTTGTTGTTGTTTTCTCATTAAACATTAAAATATGAACTCTTAGAAAACAAAAATTATGTCTTTTATCTTAATCTTTATCTTTATGTCATGTATGCCTAAAATAGGGCCAGATTGATGTTTGCTAAAACAACATAAACTGCCAAATAAATGAATGTCCCTATGGACGCACAGATTCAGTGCTTGTAAATTTCATATAATTTTACCATACCAAAGAATAGACAGAATCTTTATTTTTTAAATTCATTTCTGAGAGAGAGAGACAGCATGAGCAGGGGGAGGAGCAGAGAGAGAGGGAGATACAGAATCTGAAGCAGGCTCCAGGCTCTGAGCTAGCTGTCAACACAGAGCCCGACGCGGGGCTCGAACCCACCAACCCTGAGATCATGACCTGAGCCGAAGTTGGCCGCCCAACCGACTGAGCCACCCAGGCGCCCCAAGAATGGACAGAATCTTAATCCCAGTGTTTGCAACAAGTTTCAGTAGTCAATATCTAATGTTTCAGACAGAGGACCTGTCTTATTTGCTTTATTTTCCTGTATGACAAAATTTCATTAAGTTAAATAGAGTTCAATGTATTTATACTTTTCCTATTCATGAAGGTTCAAAGCTTTGTTAGCATCTGTAATATTAACATTACTAACAGTGTCAGTAATTAGTAAATCAACTACATAACTAATTATGGCTAAGACTGATGGTATGTTGAGCACATCTATATTTCTCATATTAGTGAAACAGTGGGATGGATAAAACAGTGAGGAGGCTGAGATTATTAAATAAGAAAGTCAATTTGAATGGGGAACTGGGTGGTTCAGTCAGTTAAGCATCAGACTTCGGCTCAGGTAATGATGTAACGGTTTGTGGGTTAGCGCCCAGCATCTGACTCTGTGCTGGCGGTTCAGAACTGTCTTCAGATTCTGCTTCACATTGTGTGTCTCCCTCTCTCTCTGACCCCCCCCCCACTCGCTCTCTCTCTCTCTCTCTTTCAAAAATACATAAACATAAAACATTTTTGAGGGTGCGCCTGGGTGGCTCAGTCGGTTAAACATCCAACTTCGGCTCAGGTCATGATCTCAGTTCGTGGGTTAGAGCCCCCACGACGGGCTCTGTGCTGACGGCTAGCCTAGAGCCTGGAGCCTGCTTCGGATTCTATGTCTCCTTCTCTTTCTGACCCTCCCCTGCTCATACTGTCTCTCTTTCTCAGAAAAAAACAAAAACAAAAAACGTTAATTTTTTAAAAATAAAATCAACTTCAATGAAAAAAAAAGAACAAAATTAAAATAGCAGATAAACATTTAAGAAAGAAGAATACTTTTCAAGTTCAAACATTTGTTTATGCTCCTTGGATAGTTTCATTAATTTCTTCAAACCCAGAGTTAGGACATTTCTGACATATACAGTATATTACATAAACAAAAAGATAAATGCTGGATATGGTTATTCTTCATAGTAACAGTTTTATATACAAGTGATTTTTATTTTTGCTTATAAATGCAATGTAAGAATATTTACATCATATTTAGAAGAAAAATCTTGAGCCTTAAAATCAATTGAACTTAATTCAGAATTGATTTTAAGAGTGCTTAATTTCTTCTTATATACTTTCCCATCCGTTGCCCCTAAACTCTAACTTACGGGAATTCCTGTTATATGCATTACAGTTAATTACTGTTTCATGGTATACCCAGCACACACATAACTACACTTTTACTATATATATCTCTCTTGAGGATTATAAATGTCATTAGGATAAAGAACATATCCAACTTTTAGTGTGATGCAAGAGACATACTATTCCTTAACTACTTGATTTTGTATGATTAAATAGTAAGTATATTAAGATTATGGGGATAATTGAAAGATTAAATATAATACAGAATCAACGTCCAAATAGTTTATAATCTACAGCAAGTGATTAAGGCATTCACAAACTGAATATAGATTGTAAGCTGGTATAAAGACCAGGATTCTACTAAAGGTAGAAAAAAAAGATAAATTCAGAGCACAGAAACAGAAAAAAGTTAGTTCTTCTTGTAGAATATCTAAATGTGTCATTTCAGTGGATTCAAAGAGCAGAATTTCAACAGGCAAAATGTGCAACAGTTTTCCAAGGTAGAGGTATTACAAAAGGTGAAAACTCACCAACCTCTTCTATAGCTTTACACTGGACTTACCACTTAAACATTGGATAAATGGGAGTTGGTGTTGTAAAAGAAGCATATAATATATAATATATAATATTTTAAAGAATAATGAAAAAAAGTGTAAAAAATACATACTTGTTTTCTACATTTTTTGGAAACCAAAACTTGTTTTTTTTTTCTTTTTTTAAAGGATAGGGAGTTTGGAAGACCAAAGAAACAATGTTCACTGCTATACACTTGGGTGATAAGTAGTAACTAAATATTACTTTACTTGTTTTCATTCTAAATTCATTTATTTATGTTTTTATTAAAATAATAAGATTTTCTTTATCATTGTCTTATTTCGATTTTCTAATATATTCAATATAAAAGATATAAAATTAATAACATATACTAAGAAAGTAGTAAATATTTGAGTGCTTCAATATTAAAATTCTAGTTAAATTTTATCCTTTGCCTTTGAACAACTGAGTTTAAGAAAAGGTAAAACAAAATTTGTTTATGCACAGTAATTTTACTGTACCATATTTATATGATATTTTAAATGATGTTTAAAAATTCTCATAAACTTGACAAATTATAGGATTTTAGTTTCTTCCATTAGAGTTTCCTCTGTCTCTTTTAAAATTACTATTCTTTCAATACGTTTTCTTTAATATTTAAAAATATTTTGGGGATATCTGTGTCAGAAATGAAAAGTATGAAATTAACAAGTTGTCAACTCTGATCAAAATTGGTGTGTCAGTTACTGACCCTTTGCTAGGTCCAAAGATTCTTATGTGAGTTTATGACTGTGAAAAACCAATTTCATGTGTACATTAAATACAACTTTTAATTACTTACATATGTGCAACATAAAATTTTGAACTTTCTAAAATAAGCACTGGAGATTTATTTTCACCCAAGGGTAAGCATTTTGGTTCCTGCCCCCAGATGCCGTGAAATATGACATTATTGTATGTACATTTATATGGCATACTTGTTAATATAGTATGCTAATTCCTACAAAGCAGAGCCTGTGTGTTTTGAGAATAGTTGTATGAGGAAATAACTGTATATCATAGTGTTAAAATTGTCAGTGTTAGCAAAATATTCTTCTTTATTTAAAAACCATATTATCTAAATTATTGGTTATATATTTTTTCTAAAATATGTTACATATATAGCCTCAAAAAAGATATTCGAGTTTAAAATGTGATTCTTTGTTCAGAAAATAAATTGTAGATTAATTGAAATTCAAGTCATAGGACAGTATCCATTTATTTTTTGTGTATATGAGTCAAGGGAGGTTGGTCAACAATTTTATTCATACCCTATTAAAGGCTAATAGATGATCTACACAACTTTCTGACTATTGAGTTCATCTCACGGTTATTAATGTTTGTATCATTATTATGTATATATAAAGATATTTCACAATAATAGTTTGTTCTATAAATTTGAAAATATATGCAATGAATATTTTAATAACATTTAATAGGAAAGGCCTTCAGGGATCATAAGCAGTAATTATGCTAACAAGCTTCTTAAAATTTCACAGTAGTTGAAACAAACATGAATATTTGCATTATACTATTTTTAACTCATGTTTAGTATGAAATCAGTTCTTCAAGTAAGAGCATCTAATTTTTAAATCACATATCTCTTGTTTATTGTTAAATAACACTAAATATTTTACATATATATGTATATATATAATTTAGCTGAACAATAGAACAATTTTCCTAATGCTTTCAACAGAGGAAATTCTGAAACGGAATCATTATCTGTCAGATCATTTCCTCATTTGTATCAGAATATTTCAATAATTATCATATTTCAAGTGGTCATTATGTTTCACCCAAACATATGGGTGAAACCAAACATATGGGCAAACCCAGTCAGCCCAAATATGACTTAATCAAAAGACTTACTGACTGCCCTAAGATAAGTTTTATCCCTACTTTTCTCCACATCTTCTGACACTACTTTTTTTTCTTTAGATAAATTATTTCCTAATGGTGTATATGTTTCTTTTTTATTTTTTTGCTGTTTACTTTCTACATCTTTACCCCCTCTGCAATGTATCATGAAAACAGTGATTTTTAAATTTTATTTTGCTCTTAGTTTTGTGTTGTGTTCTGTTTTATTCTATTTTTGTTACATAATTCAAAATTTATAATAATTCTTGGCAAAGCATAGGAGTTCAATGAAAACAGACTGGTTGAATTAGTGCATATCATCATGTGATTAAGCAAAATAATAGGTTCGTGAGTTTTCAGCATTTCCCTCTAGTCTTGTCTGTGTTTGAAAAAAATTACATTCTTTAAATGTAAAGGCACTGGATTAATATAGAACTGTAAAAAGTTAGAAAAGATACATTTAGGAAATAGTTCAGAACATTGTTTTAGGAATTCGTCTAGGATAGATGAGTTACTAATTATTTTTTAGATGCACAGAAGCATGAATAGAACTAACAAGTATTTGTTGGGTGAATGACTGGATACATGCATAGATGGGTGAGCAAGAGAGAAAAGAAAGAAAATGAGAAACTTCATTATGGACAGATGTGTTTTGTCTCCTTTTTGCCCCATTAGTGAAGGAGTGATTCCTGCCATAGTTTATGGGGATAGCTGAAGACACAACATCTGACATTGCACAGATGGGATTGACAGCTGATTACTAGTCATGTACATTTGCAGCCAGGGGGCAGAGGACACTGTCCCATGCAGGACCCCATGGGGGTTTTGCTCTGGGACACCGTGAACAAACAGGGACTGAAGGAAGCAGGCTTTGTAGTTACAAGGGGGAGGATGTGATGGAGTTAAATGAATAATTCTGAGAGTTGGCAGGAAATGAAATCTGATGCTAAGGAATAAATAGTCATTGTGCCCAGCCTCTGTGATAAGGCGAGTTGTTTGGCTAGGGAATGTTATCCACAAGAGAATAGAGGGGTTAGGGCATTTAGTTCATCCAAACTTCAACAGGTTTTCAAGGTAGCACCTGATATTTAATCTTATTTTCAGGTCTTGCACCACCAGATGTCTATGCATGAAGACAGGTAGTAGTGAAGACCGACTCAGAATTCTGAAATAGAAGATGGTAAAAGCATCTAGAGAGAGTAATTGTATATAAAGAAGAGGAACTGTGGTGGAATTTGATATACGAGTTGTGCTGTTGACACTTAAAGCTGCTGAGCTTATTTGTTTTTTAAGCTCAAAAACAAAGGTTTATGAATTTTCAATAAGATGCTTAATTCCAATATAAGTACCAAATTTTAAGAGCATAAACAAATGATAGGGTTTATGTCAAGCATGGTTATATGCACACTTTTAGAACATTAAAAGAAGAATTCAAACAACATGTTAATGTACCCATTAAGAGGCAGAAATTGTGTAATTTATTGGGAAAATATGGATAAAGATATTGATTTTCAAGCCATCAAAATGATCTAGCCATGATTCTGACAAACTTCTATCATTTACCAAATCCAGTAACCTTTCTACCAAACCACAGTTCCCAATGTTTTTTTGTTAATTATTTTTTATAGAGAGCAAAAGTGTGAGCAGGTTGGGGTGGCAGAAAGAGAAAGAGAAAATCTTAAGCCAGCTCCATGCTCAGTGCTGAGCCTGAAGCAGGGCTTGATCCCATGAACTTCAGATTATGACCCAAGCTGAAATAAAAAGTTGAATGCTTAACCAACTGAGCCACCCAGGAGCCCCAAACCATGCTTCCCCTTGTAAGTGGATTTAAAATTTTTATAAAATGTAGGCAAGAGAAATTGTCAAAACTTTTTCAAGCATTAACTAAAATTATCCAAATATTAAGAGAGTAAGATGATATGATACTAAGAATATTCAGCTGTATGTCTATTTTTCTTCAGTGGAAGAAACTCAAGACTATGACTCCAATCGATATGGGAGTGGACTGGGGAGGCAGTTGAATAACATGTCAGACAATCTACTTGACATTGTAATATTATATTTGTTAGACTATACTCTTAAAATGTTAAACATTTGATAGTCATGCAAATTTAAAATAAATAAGGGGCGCCTGGGTGGCTCAGTTGGTTAAGTGTCCAACTTCTGCTCAGGTCATGATCTCAAAGTTCATGAGTACAAGCCCCACATCAGGTTCTGTGTTGACACCTCAGAGCCTGGCGCCTGCTTCGGATTCTGTGTCTCCCTCTCTCTCTGTCCCTCCCCTGCTCATGCTATGTCTCCCTCTGTGTCAAAAATAAATAAAACATTTAAAAATTAAAAAAAAAAATTAAATAAGTGCCAATATTTTTCAACTGATTACATAATGAGGGAACTAGCAATGAGTTAAAACCAACTCAATGAGCATCTGAAGTGGGTCTTTATAGGTAACTTAATAAAGAAATGTTAAGCTAAGAATTGTAGATGCCAATTTGTTTGCTAAATTAATTAATATCTTAAAGATACAAACTTTATTAATACCTTAAAAAGCAACAAATGTAACCATTAGGGTTATCTCTTTTCAAGATAAAGGCGAAAAATGGTCCAGTCAATAGAAAGCCAATTAGAGGAATAAGCCTTATACTTCACTGAAATAGCGAGCATTCAGTAACCTCTTTTGCCAATTTCTAAGTTTAATTTATTTTTTCAGACACTTTCAATCTTCATCAAAAATATATGAAATGAATCCATTTAAATGTGTTTCTCTTCGGGGCGCCTGGGTGGCTTAGTCGGTTAAGCGTCCGACTTTCGCTTAGGTCATGATCTCGCGGTTCGTGGGTTCGAGCCCCGCGTCGGGCTCTGTGCTGACTGCCAGCTAAGAGCCTGGAGCCTGTTTCGGAGTCTGTGACTCCTCTCTCTGACCCTCTCCTGCTCACGCTGTCTCTCTCTCTCTTCTAGAAATAAATAAAACATTAAAAAAATTTAAAAAAAAAATAAATGTGTTTCTCTTCATTTATAGGGAAAAAAATAAATATCCCAAATGTCTAAACTCAAAAATTATAGAGTAAATAAGTTGAAAATATTGGGTAATAATAAAAGTCCACTTTACTTGTAACTCTATCATTTTTCAATTGTGACAACTTTCTGCTTAAACCATCTTTAAAGGTGGACAATCTCAGTTGGGATATATTAGGAGGAAAGGAAACATTAGATTTGTAGTTGTTTCTATAACTAATATATATATAGACTGAAGTTTTATATATAAATCTCCAAACAGTATATTTGATACGTTCTCTATTCCCTTGCTCTCATCTGATAACATTTTAATAATAATTCTAAAAGTCTATAAATTCCATGGGGTGTCTGGGTGGCTCAGCTGGTTAAGTGTCTGACTTTAGCCCAGGTCATGATCTCATGGTTTGTGAGTTTGAGCTTGGCATTGGGCTCCCCATTCTTAGTGCAGACCCTGCTTAGGATCTTTTGTCTTCCTCTCTCTCTACCCTTATTCCATTCTCTCTCTCTCTCCTTCAATAATAAATAACCATTAATTTTTTTTAATGTCTACAATTTCTTAACCATTGATCTACCCTTCTTCATGCAACTATTTCTGCATATAGTCTTCTTTCATATACTATGGAAGCACTGTCCCCTGCTCCAAATATGCCCAACCCTTTCACCTGTGCATTAGATCCTATATTACTTCCAGATATTGAAGCAGAAATTCTATCTACTTTGTCTTGCATGTTCAATGTTCAGTTTTTTCCTTTATCTCTTTAATTTCCTTTGCATACAAGCATGATGTCGTTTATTCATCTGTCCTAAAAACAATTGCCTTAACTTTAGCTTCAACTATGAATCTATTTCTCTTCTTCCATTGAGAGAAGATATTCTATGAAAATATTATCTTTGCAGTTTGCAAAAATTTCTTTCTTATATTTGTCTTAAATCCCCCCTGGAGAGGCTTTCATACCTTTTCCACTGAAATTGGTCTTTGCAAAGTGACAAATAATGTGAAATTTGTGAGATCCACAATTTATTTCTCAGTTTTCATTTTACCTGAAATGTTTCTTGGATTCTAGGACATGGCATTTTTCAATATCACTTAGCTCTCTTCTTAGTTTATTTTGCTAATTCTACCAACCTTACATATTAATTTAGGATGGCTGGAAAGCTTACTTTTATAGTAACATCAATAAATTAATTCAAATTTACATTTCTAGAATGAAACTTTTCCCTAAACCCTAGTCTCATATATCCAACTGTCTAGTCAAGGTCTCCAAGCCCATGTTAAGCTGGCTTCTGAATCATGACAAATTCAAATATTCCCCTGTCTCCCTTGCTATGATCTCCATCTCAGCTGACATCAATTCTACTCTTACAATGACTCAGCCAAAATAATTTGGCATCCTTGACTTTTCTCTTTCTCTCTGATAAACTATATTTAACCTATGAGCAAGTCTTTTTGATTTCATCCTTAAAAATGTATCCTGAAATCAACTGCATATATTATGCTCAATGCTAAAATCTTGTTGAAGCTACCATTGATTCCCACTAGATTATTCAATGGCATCTTAAACTGTCTCCCAGCTTCAATTTTCTTTCTTTTTTAATTTATTCTCAATGAAATATCCAGAGAAGATCCTCCATATACAAACTGTCATTTCTCTGTTCAAGATCCTTTATTAAATTTCTATGTCAAAGACTTTCCACCAGTCTTTTTAATGATTGACAAGACCTTATACCAATTGACCTTACATTATTTCTCAGATGTCATCCTACTTCTCAGACTCTCACTTGCTGTATTCTACAATATCAGTCTTATATGTTTTACTAGAGAATTGCAGGAATGAACCCAGTACAATATATTAGTAGGTTCTTCTCTTTAATGAAATTCAATTTCCTAGTTATCTACATGGTTCATTTCCTAACTTAATTTGTGTATTTATTCTAATATGATTTATTCTGTATTGATTCTAATGTGATGTTGGAGTGGTTTCTTCCAACAACCTTATTTTAAAAAGTTATTACTTCCTATAGTATCTTCCCTGCATTATTTTTCCATTAATCACCATTAAGATTTTCTATATTTGAATCAATATGTTTTAATATCTGTATCTTTTATTTGTATATAAGACATTTGAGTAAAAAAAATTTGTCCTCTATTTTTGACTCTCCTTTCTCAATCTCATAAAATATAGTATGAATGCTCAGCATATAATAGTCATTCTATAGATATTTGTTCACCAAGTTAATGAACTATGAATAGATGATTAGCATCTGATCAATAGGTTATAGGTGCTTATTAAATCATTTTATTTTTTTTTCTTGACCCTCCTACCCAAACCAGATCTACTTTTCTACGATTCATTGATTCTAGATGTTGTTCAACTTTCCAAGATCATGATGACAGTAGATCAAAGAAAGATACATACATAACCTCTACTGCAAGTTACTTTCATTTTTCTCAACAACATTTATATATACATAAGAAGTCTTCAGTGACATGAATCTAAAGGAATTATTCTCTAGTAATGTAATTTAAAATATTACAACATGTTGCCTAGGAAATTGACATGACTAGAAAGGTAGGAGAATCTGTAATGGATTCCAAAGTCTTTTTCTTTTTCTCTTTTAAGAGAACATGTTTACATGACATAGTTTTTTTTTTTACTGTGATCTGAAATATCTCCTGCTTGCATGATATAAAAGAATAAATTTTTATTCAGAGTTATTTGGGCACTTTTATGCTCCTATTCATTAAAAACTGACAAACAAACATAAAAATGAAAGCACCATTATTCTATGGGATGCCAGTATATATTAATCTAATGAATAAGAGTATTAGACTTTTCCAGGAGTGTGGGTAAAAATGTAAGGGAAGTTTTAAGTAGGAAATTTGATAACTCAGGAAAAAGAACATGGATTTCTTTAAGGCAGACCTAAGGATTCTTACCAAATGGGAAGATGAATACAAGGTGATGACATAGCATGCACAAAACCCATCTTTCTCAATTTTTTTCAGGAACTGATTTTATCTCCTGTTTATTTCTGTTATACGCATCCAGATATTAATGAAGAATACCATGGAACATAAATAGACAAATTATGGAAATATATTATCAAATGATGATGATACATCTTTCTTAGAATAAATTTATTCTTTGATTCTATAGTTATAATGAGATTTAAGCTCAGGATTTACATATTCATTGAGTGATCAAAACTTCAGAACTCTGACCATAGTCACTAGCTTCTTCTCATTTGAAAGAGGGCATAAGCAGAATGAAAGAAAGAGTAAAGAAATCAAGTCAGTCACCTCTAGCTGTGCTCCCCAAGTGCAATTCTAGCCATTTTTGCTTTTTTTTTTTCATTTTAAGCATATCATGTCAAATTACAACTGTTGTTTGCTGAATATCAGAGTTTAAGGAAGGGCTGAAGGTCTAATTGCTTAAATTCTGCATGTAACTATAGCCCTAGATCTATGAGATTTACTCCCTCTTTTTGCATGATGTGTGCATTCCACTTACATTGTCAGAGAAAAAAATTAAAAATAATAAAATGCAATCAGTGGAAAATCCTGAACATAACACATTTTTAAGTTTTCTTATCATAAGCAATAAAAATTAACCAAATATTGATAGAATATTCAAGAATATAGTCTTTTCATTATTTGCAATTAACTGCCACATTATACATTTCCTAGCTACAAAACACATTATGTAGATCAATAGCACATATCCCAGGTTAAAAAAAATGTTGTTGTTGTTGTTTTTCATTCAATCGTCTTAACATTTCAACATGGGATATGATGTGATAAATATAGGGATTTTGTCTAAGTTGTATAAACTGGAAAGCTTCCCAAATTAAAACATCTTTTAATATTTCCCTAGGAGGAAAAGCTGAAAGTTTTTTCTTCTTTCTTCAATTTTTTGTTTATAACATAGCTCAGGTTCATAGTCATTTGTGGTTGAATAGATATACTTGGAAAAGAATAATTGGCCAATGTGATTTCTATGATCAGTATCTCTGCTTTAAGTAGAAAATTATAGTATTGCATGTATTAAATAGTCGCCAGGAAAGACTACTGATAGCTGAGAGTCACCAATGTTCTTGGATTCTCCAATGTTTCAATTCATAAATGAATGGATGGAAAATTAGTAAAAGTTTAGAACCTTGTTATTCAAAGTATGGTTTATTAATTTCCTCTTGCTGCTGAAACAAGTCATGATGAATTTACTGGCTTAAACAACACAAGTTATATCTTACAGTTCTGGAGGTAGGAAGTTTGAAATGGGTCTTACTAGGCTGTCAGGGATATGTTTCTTTCCAGAGGCTCTAGAGAAGAATCCATCTTCTTGCCTTTCTCAGCTCTAGAGGCTCCCCATATTCCTTGGCTACTTAACCCTTCAATTTTCTAAGTTAGCAAGAGCCAGTCCAGTCTTTCCCATGATGCCATCTCCTTCTTGTTCTGACTCTTCTACTTCCCTCTTCTCTATTTTAGGATCCTTTTTATTTTTTTTTTATTTTTTTTTATTTTTTATTTTTATTTTTTTTTTTTTTACAAATAGTTTATTGTCAAATTAGTTTCCACATAACACCCAGTGCTCATCCCCACAAGTGCCCTCCTCCATGCCCATCCCTCCTCTCCCCCACATCCATCAGTCCTCAGTTTTTGTCAGCATTCAAGAGTCTCTCATGGTTTGCCTCTCTCCCTTTTCCCCATTTTTTCCCTTCTTCTCCCGTTTGGTCCTCTGTTAAGTTCCTCCTAGTCCTCCTATACGTGCAAACATATGATATTTGTCCTTCTCTGCCTGACTTATTTCGCTCAGCATAACATCCTCAAGATCCTTGCATTGTGTCCATGTGCATAAATCCAGATAGCCTCCTTCATTTAAAGTCAGATGATTAATAACTTAAATTTCACTTGTCATCTTATTTCTCCCTTGCTAAATGACATAACATATTCATAAGTACCAGGAATTAGATGTATACATCTTTAGGGGATCATTCTGCCTGCTGCATCTGTAAATAGCATAAGCATCAACTGTGAGTTGGCCAGAAATGCAAATTATCGCACCCTATTCAAGTCCCACTCATTCAGAATCTTTGAGGATGGGCCCCAGGATTCTACGTTTTTACCAACATTTCCAAGTCATTTTTAGTCACACTAAATTTTAGGAAATAATGGTTTAGGAGACACACATGAAGAATAAGTGACCTTCTTTGTCTAATAAGAATTAACATTGTACACTAGAAACGTTTGAACATATTCACGTATGTATTTTGGATCTTTTTCCAGCTCTCCTTTCCTTGTTTTCCCAAATCTCCAAATCTCCAAATGTTGCTGTGTCCCTTTCTCTGACCACCTTCCATTCTTGGTTTACAGACATTTTATGTCTATCCTTCTCTTCTCACCCTTTTCAGGTACATCACTTCTGCGATTACTTCTTTCAACCCAAGATTACACCATGCCAATTTTTCTGGAAAATAAGAAGTATCAGGGATTTCTAACCCAAAGTCTGATTACTATTACACCCAAAGGTGATTACTATTGCCTTTCTGGATATTGGTTTTGTCATTTCAATCTCTAGCGCCAGAGAGCTATAGCTTATTTTATGAGTTGTAGCTGGGTATGTTGATGGTTTTTTTTTTCCTGATGGAAATATCCCAGAAACCAGATAAAATAATAATTCAAATAATGTAAATGTTTGTTTTAAAAATCTGTTATAAAATTATAATATTTATTATATAAACAGTGACCTATATGATTATTACAACAAGGTTACAGTTTTAAATAAAACTGAAGAAAGAAAATTGCGTTCCTACTTTGCCACTTTATCTCATGTTATCAGATACTTACTATCTAATTAATTCCATATTAGGTAGCATTACTTTTCTTTATCACTCAGGTAGAGACATTGATTTGAATCCTTTCTCAGAGATATATTGATTTGAATTCTTTCCCAAATTAAATTGCTATCACTGTGACATTAGGCAAAAGGTTTAGGATCTGTAGGAATTTAAGAGACAGAGGCCAGCCAGTGTTCATGTAAGACCCTTCCTGTCTATAAATTATTTACTAAGTGTAGGGCCAAGTAATATTTCACACTGATGCTCTTGCCGACTGAAAAGGAAATCCCGAAATAGTCACGAAAATACAGAGCATATATCCTGCTTAGCATTCTGAGTGAAGGGGTATCTATCACAGCCTGTACTGAATGGGTTCCCTGCTTACATTATGAGACAAACACATTTATGACTCAACCCATCTGCTATGTTTTTTCTT
Organism: Hyaena hyaena; assembly: GCF_003009895.1. Classification (NCBI taxonomy): domain Eukaryota; kingdom Metazoa; phylum Chordata; class Mammalia; order Carnivora; family Hyaenidae; genus Hyaena; species Hyaena hyaena. Next base: position 174,113 of record NW_024082098.1, on the reverse strand, counting down.
CAAAAACTTTGGGTCCTGATATAATATCTAATAAAAACAACAATTACATAGTTCAGAAAATATTCCTAGATTAACTTCTGGGGGAAAAATAAGCTTGATATCAAACCAAAGGATCTCTTACCCAGAAACACAGATCATAGAATATTTTATGTAAAAGCAACAGAAGAAGGGTTCAATCATTTCACCCCATCTGATCTCCACTGGCAAAAAAATTATTCTGATATCTTGAATTTTCCTGAATCTACTTCATGTTTCTTAAATGCCCTTTGTTTGTATTCTCTAATATATGATATAGAACTAATGTCAACCTCATGCAGTCATTTTGAAAAATAAATGAAATAATAATGTACATAAAATCTTTAAGGTTATATGGCATATGGTAACTTCTCTGAAATAGTAACCACAGAGACAATATATCATTATTGTCTCTATTTTTATTTTTATGTTTTTAATTATTTAATTTTAAAATTATATATATTTAAAATGTACAAGATACTTTCTTTTACATATACATAATAAAATGATTACTAAGGTTAAGCTAATTAACAACTCTTCTCACATAGTTACATACAAATAGGTAACAGGTAGATGAAAAGGTGATCAATATCACAATCATCAGGAGAATGCAAAACAAAACCATAATGATGCATCACCTTACACTTGCTAAAATGGTTATTATCAAAAAATTAAAATTAAAAATAAATAACTAAAATATAGCAAGTGTTGTTGATTATGTGGAGACAATGAAACCCTCATACATATTGGTGAGAATGTAAATAGATACAGCCATCATAAAAAAGAGTGTGAAGGTTACTCAAAAAATTGAAACTTGATCCAGTAATTTCTCTTTTGTGTATATACTCAAAGGAAATGAAATCAGTAATTTGGAGAGAAAGTTTTTGTTATTTTAACATGACAGCCTACATTTAGTCACGTGATTTATGTCATTGGCATCTTCTTCCTGTAGATTTTAGACAATTAGATGAAAGAGTAAAATAGGAAAATTTAGAAGCTGAAATCATTGACCTTAACAAAGGCTTTGACTTCTAATATCTCTATTTCTCTTGTTTTCTATTTTTTTTATGTTTATTTTTAGCTTTGAGGGAGAGAGAGACAGGGCTGAGCAGGGCAGAGGGAGAGGGAGAGGGAGACTGAATCAGTAGCAGGCTACAGGCTCTGGGGTGTCAGCATAGAGACAGACATGGAGCTCAAACTCATGAACCTGGAGAACATGACATGGGCCAAAGTCGGACACTTAACTGAGCACCCAGGTGCCTCGCCTCTTGTTTTCTAAATTGAAACAGGAAAATAACACACAAAAAAATAAAGTGATCAATCTTTTCTTTTCTGTAACACAATTTGGAGACTCTTCCTTAGGTACTTTTAAAATTTTTATTTTTAATGTTTATTTATTTTTGAGATATAGAGGACAGAGGACAAGCAGGGGAGGTGCAGAGAGAGAGGGAGACACAGAATCCGGAGCAGGCTCCAGGCTCTGAGCTGTCAGCACAGAGCCCGATGCGGGCTGAAACCCATCATGAAACTTGAGATCATTAGTACGTTTTTGTGTATGTGATAGCCGTCCTCCATGCTATAATGCATGATCTAGGTGGCTAGGGATAATTATTCTTGTTCATTACTAAGTCTCACAGATAAAAAGAGTAAATGGACTATTTTTATCTAAAAAATAAGTAATATTTTCTCCTTTTTAAAGAACGTTTTATTTATTTCTGAGAGAGAGAGAGAGAGACAGTGTGAGCAGGGGAGGGTCAGAGAAAGAGGGAGACACAGAATCCAAAACAGGCTCCAGCTTCTGAGCTAGCTGTCAGCACAGAGTCTGATGTGGGGCTTGAACACAAAAACCGTGAAATCATGATCTGAGCTGAAGTCGGACGTTTAATTAACTGAGCCACCTAGGTGCTCCACTCCTTTTTTTCTTAAAGAATGGTAATGACTTACCAAGATTCTAAAGTTTTAAAACTATCCCCTAACCTAGGCAACCTTTTGGCAATTTAGGCTTTGATAATATGTCTAAATTTCTGTCTTTTCCTACCTTACTCCACCTCAAACCTATCTTTCCAATTTTCATTTGATTTAGCCTGTATCCCTCTATATTTTAATATAATTAGTCAACCTATTGTAGCTGTGACATCCTTTTGAATAGGAGACTTCTTTAAGCTTACACTGACAAAGTAAGGTCACATAATTATTATAGGTAAAACATACATTTACTTATTAATGTTTTGTAATTACATATTTTTACATATGTAAAAATTAAACCATTAAATTAAAGCACATTCCCTATTTTCATCTGTACCATAACTATCTAATGCATTGTCTATTGCTTGGCATTTCAGGAGAAATGTATTCTTCTTTTTAAAAAATTTTTTTGTGTTTATTTATATTTGTTAGAGAGAAAAAGGGAGAGGGAGAGAGAGAGAGAGCAAGAAAAAGAGTGAGAGTGAGAGAAAGAGAATTTGAGTGGGGCAGAGGTGGAGAGACAAAGACAGAATCAGAAGCAGGATCCAGGCTTCAAGCTGTGAGCTGTCAGCACAGAGCCTGACTTCACAAACGTCGGACATTTAACTGAATGAGCCACCCAGGCGTCCCTAGAAAAATGTATTCTTCAAAGCATTACATTTTGATATTGGATTTTTGTGAAAGTAGATTGATATTTGTCAGGTTCCGTGTCACATCTCCCTAAGGCAGCACATTTGCCGGCGTATCTTCGATCCTCCATAAACATTTGATTATTGAATGACTTTCATTATTTTCCCATCAGTGTATCATTTAGTGCAAACCTTCATTGCACTGCCACTGTCATACAGAGGGATAAAGAACAGGAGGGGATGGTTGGGGAAAAGAGCCACATCTAAAAATTGGTTAGGGTCAGACTGTTCTGGAAGATTCCATTGGTGGGTCTATAAGGAATTAATTATATCGAACTAAATATTTCTTAAAAAACTTATCAGGTGGCAAATGTTGAACTAGGCAGAAAACAAATTCAGGTTAGGTAAGTCAGGAAAGGTAAAATGAAACTACCAACCTATCTAACTCTCTGTTTTAGTTCACTTGTGTATTTAGACTGGCCAAAATCACTGAGATTTGCACAAGGGAAAAATAGTCATCAGAAAAATAAACTAGCAGTGCCTAGGCGGGTCAGTCAGTTAGGTGTCCGACTCTTGATTTTGGCATGTGGTTGGTGAGTTTGAGACCACCTTAAGCTCTGTGCTTACAGCATGGAATCTGCTTGGGATTCTCTGTCTCTATCTTTCTTTCTGCTCCTTCCTAATGTGTGTGTACATGATCTTTCTCTCTCAAAAATATATAAATAAACATTTAAAAAGAAAAAGAAAAGTAGGGGCTTCTGGGTGCTTCAGTTGGTTAAGCATCTGAATTTGGTTCAGGTCATGATCTTGATGTTCCTGAGTTTGAGCCCCATTATCAGGCTCTGTGCTGACAGTTCGGAGCCTGGAGCCTGTTTTGGATTCTTTGTCTCCCTCTCTTTCTGCACCTCCTGCTCGTGCTCTGTGTGTCTTTCTCTCACTCACAAATAAATAAGAATTAAAAAAAAATTTAAAGAAAAATAAAGTAACATTATTTCCCAAATTATACATTTGCATCTGCCAAATTACACTTTTAGACCTATACTTTTAGATAGCAAAAAAAAAAAAGTCACATAAATGACTATATGAATACCAATCCAGTTACAGAAATGAATCCAACTCTTCACTATACTGTGGATTTTAAATGAGATTTTGTGAAATTTTGTTATGGGCCTTCATTAAGATAATAGTAAAGGTAGTAATTTTTTCTATTAAAACCAATATATCTTTTCAAGGTTTTTTCTTTTTTTGTATTAAAGCAGAGTAATGAAATAACAATCAAATGCAGGTCAGTAAAAGCATTTCCATTAGAGATTAACGTATACAATCTATGTTAGCCTTCCATGATTATCTAGTTTAGTTCGAAAACACAGAGTGAAAATATATTAAAACAACATTTTTAAGACATTGGCAATGGGACAGTGGAAGACACTGATCACTGAGAGATAGAAAGCAAACAATATGAACCCTGCAGTTGCCCTAAGCTATCACCTCTTCAGTACATCAAGATCACAAGACAGGGAAACAAAAAGCAGATCATAAAACAGGGAGTAGAACTCAAGTCTGGAGCCTGACAAATTCCCAACATGAGACTATGTAACAGAAATTGGAGGGAGGCAAGGGTACTTGAGTTTGCAAAGCAGAGCACCAAGGAAGAAGAAATGAGCAGAGAGAGAAATCCAAAGATATATAGCAGCTCTCCCTTGAGTAGTTAGCAGCATATAGATCAATGCAGGTATGTAAGCCAACTACCTCAGTTTGGGGAAAGAACATCCATAGAAATTAGAGATTTAAGAAAGCTTGTGACCATGGCCCCAGGTAGGGCATTCAGAAGGATCTCAGAGGGGAGTAATCAGACATAGAGTACAGCCTGTTCTTGTCCCACCTGACAAACTTTAAAAGCAAATCTCTAAAGAATCAGTTTCCAGGTAACTTAACTACATTTCAGAATAAAGTTCAATAGTACTTAAAAAGGAGTTAAGAGAAAAAGAAAAAGAAAAAGAAAAAAAAAAGAAGCCCTGTAACTAACAAGGTGCAAAACTCATAGTATCTGCCAACTAATCAAAACTTACTAGGCATGCAAAAACAGCATCAAAATATATCCCATATGAGAAAAAAAAAATGAATTGAAACAAACCAAGACTAGATGTTAAAATTGTTATAATCTGTTCCATATGTTCAAAAAGTTAGACCAAAGATTGAACACGTTTAGCAGAGTTATGGAATATATAAAACACATCAAACTGATAGAGATGAAAAATACAATAACAGAGATAAAAATTTATTGGTTGAAAATAACAGCAAATTAGAGACTACAGAAAAAATGATGGATTATTATGAAGATGTAGTGATAGAAATTAGTTCAAAATTAATCATATAAAGAAGGAAATAATGAATAGAGAATCAGTTAACAGTGGGATATCTTCAAATGTCCTGTATAATTGGAGTTTCAGTAGGAGAAGATAGAGGGAGAAACAAAATGAATATTTTTTTAAATGACCAAAAAAAAAGTCTAAATATGGTCAGAACCTTAAACTCACAAACCCAAGACTTTCAAAGAAATCCAACCACAACAAATGTGAACCACTCCATGGATCATAATTGAGTTTCTAGTACAATCCTTAAACCACCAACTTCTGTATATGATTTTTAATAATAAACCAAATCGGGCCTCGTTAACACTTCCCAAACACAATGTTTATATTTTTCTATTATCCTATTTGACATAAAGTTTATATAGAAGATTTCATTTTCTTAATCGACGTTGAAAGATTTTTCAATTGTTGTTATTTTCTGCTATTTTGTATTATGGTTAAAGGTAGTAGCTTTATGACCAGGAGCCTGTTCTTTTATAGATTAATGTTTTAGCTGCACTATTTTTTTTTGTTATGTATGAGATCCATTTTTCTTTCTGTTATGCATGAGTTCCATCTTTTTTTTTCTTTTTTTCTGAGAGAGAGAGACACACACAGTGTGAGCAGGGGAGGGTCAGAGAGAGAGGGAGACACAGAATCCAAAACAGGCTCCAGGCTCTGAGCTAGCTGTCAATGCGGGCCCGAACCCACGAACCGTGAGATCATGACCTGAGCCAAAGTCGGGTGCCTAACCGACTGAGCCACACAGATGCCCCTCTATGAAATCCATCTTATGCACTGTTTTAGATTGTCTTGACTTCATTTATTTTGACTTTTTAGCATTAGATAATCTATTCATTTCAAGTCTTTCTGCTTCTCCTAAGACACTCCAGCTCTCCAACTACTCCAATCGTTTGCAGAATCTGATTAAGCACTGCAATTCATGGACTGGGATCTGTTTTTTTGGCAGCTGTGAAGGGAAAAGTGCTATCACCCCAAATTCTAGGAGCATCAATTCCCTGATGAGCAACTGTCAACCAATGGGGGCGGGAGATATAAGGGAACTTCAAAGGGGCACTTGGGTGGCTCAGTCAGTTGAGCATCAGATTTTTGATTTTGGCTCAGGTGATGATATCATGGTTGGTGAGTTTGAGCCCATGTCCATGCTGGCAGTGCGAAGCCTGTTTGGGAGTCTATCTTTCTGACCCTCCCCACTCACCTGAGCACTGGCTCTCTCTCTCTCTCTCTCTCTCTCTCTCCCTCCCTCCCTCCTCTCTCTTTCTTTCTCTGTCTAAATAAATACATTAATTTAAAAAAAAGTCTTCTCCATCTTGTCGTGTGAAGAAAAAGTACAAGACTTCTTGTTTCTCTACCCCTGTCTAGTGATGCCCTGCTTGGCTGAGCAGACATGCTATGTCACTTTGTGAAACAGTGGTCACCTGGAATGCATCACTTGTTACGGTCCCCAATCCATTCAAGTTTGACATCTTTTTTTCTTCACTTTCACTGCTTAGGTTTTGCATCTCCCAAAAGAGCATTGACACTTGGGCTTTGCTTCAGGTCAAACACAGTGTTGTTCAAAGTGTATTTTAAAGTTTTTAGTGTGTGTGGTTGTGTGTGTGTCTCCTATTTCTGATTACTCAGATATATATTCTATTTTATATCTTTTACTTCTTTACATTTTACAAGTATTGAAAGGTCTAATACTAAAATGCAATATTTTTGGGGTGCCTGGGTGGCTCAGTTGGTTAAGCGTCCAACTCAGCTCTTGTCATGATCTCATAGATCTTGAGTCTGAGCCCCTCATTGGGCTCTGTGCTGACAGCTTGGAACCTGGAGCCTGCTTCAGATTCTGTCTTCCTCTTTCTCTCTGCTCCTCCACAACTCTCACTCTGTCTCTCTCTTCTCTCTCTCGAAAATAAACATTAAAAAACTAAATACTTTTCAAGGTATAGAGTTAATATATAGTCATTTTGAAAAATTTCTTTAAATAAAAAGGGAAAAGAAAATAAAATTCAGAGTCAAATAGTATATTTTTAGTATACTTCCTTCCAGTCATTTTCCATGTGTGTGTGTGTATGCATGGATGTATGTGTGTGTTAAATGGAGATGTAGTTCCTGATAAAGCTTCTATTATTCAACTGTATAGATTATTTTTCATATATTCATAAATATATTATCATATATTTAACAATATATGGTAATTATCACATGCTATTAAATACATGTTTAATATATTATTTAAAATTTTATTTCATAATGTGAAGATGGCCTTAATTATGCATAATTTGAATATCAGATTTTATATGTGTGAATGCACAAAGCAGTTCTGGACAAAAATGTCAAATTTTTTTTCACATTTCTCATTAGGAAAACTTCTCTAAAATTGTCTTGGTAAATGATTAAATTTTATATCTATCATTCAAATTCTTTTTTTAAAATATTTGTTTTTGAGAGAGAGAGAGACAGAGTAGAGCATGACTGGGGGATGGTCAGAGAGAGGGAGACACAGAATCTGAAGCAGGTTCCAGGCTCTGAGTTGTTCTCACAGAGCCCGATGCAGGACTCAAACACACAAACTGTGAAACCATGACCTGAGCCAAAGTCAGACACTCAACTGACTAAACCATTCAGGTGCCCTTGTTCTTCAGATTCTTAATACTTGTAAAGCATATATAAAATATTTTCAGTTTATAAGTAAACATTCTATATTATATACATATAAGGAATAAATATATCTTAGGTATATTATATATTTATATGATATTTTATTTTATTATATTTATTATATATTTATACCCTTATTCTATTGAGGAGGTAAATTCATTTTACATGCTTTTTTTTTTTGCCACAATAAAAATAAGCAATCAATCAAAGAGAATGAAATCCACATCCAGTATTTTAGTTCATTTCAAATTCCATGTACTTTTATATTTTGAAAAATAATCAGACATAAACGCAGGTTATTAATTACAAGTAAAAAAGAATTTTAGAAAAGAGAGATCTGAGAAATGCTACCTTAGGCAAATGGCCCAATACTATATGAATATGAGACAATTTGATATCAATTACTTTCTCAAAATATAAATGCATGACAGGATTTTGTAACACTTATGCAGTATTCTTCCAAAAATGGAAAATCTACATCTAATTATGAAAAAAATCAGAGAGTTTGAAGTAATAGGCATTCTACCAAGCAAATTGTTCTGTACTTTTCACAAACATCTATTTTATGAGGGAAAAATAAAAGCGTTGCAACTTTCCCAGTTTAAAGACCAAATAGACCTAACAACTAAATACAAAATGAGTAATCATAGATTGTATGCTAGATTGGGAGAAAAATGCTCTGAAACAGATTATAAGGTTAAATAGCAAAATTTGAGTATGGATTATAAATTAGAAAATACTATTGTATCTGTGTTATGTTAGATGACTGTTAAATTTACTGTGCTCTTGAAAAAGAATGACTTTGGCTGTGGGAAAGATCTTAAATGCATAGAAATATTTTCAAGTGGAATCATGATAATGTCATTCTGTTTATTTAGAGAGAAATAGAATAGATAGATTAGATAGATAGATAGATAGATAGATAGATAGATAGATAGATGATAGATAGATATACATATAGATGATATAGGTAAAGATATAGATAGATATAAATGATATAAAGATATAGACAGATATAGATATAGATATAGGCATAGGTATAGATAGAATGAGCTAATGCAACAAAATATCAACAATTGGTGAATGTAAATAAAAGATATATAGATTTACTTGGACTATTTGTCAAACTATATGTTTAAAAATAGATAAAACAAAGAAAATTATTTAGACATTGTAAACCACAAATATCATTATATATACACTGATTCAAAACAACGTTCTTCATCACAGAGGCACTGCTGTTGTGGAAGATCACTGGGAACCTCCCCACGATACTATTTACCAGAGCAGAGAGAGAAATATAAAGCAGTGTTTTAACCTTGTGAAGGAGATATAAGTGGTGTCCTAGCATGAACTAAAACTTACTAATGCTATATATAAATATAATTGTAGTGAAGAGCAGCAAGAATTTTATTCTTGAATGGAAACATTCAAATTTGCAAATATTACCAAAGAGCTCTTCTAATCTCCATTTTGACAAACTTTCATTATGAGCATGTTATGACAGCTTGAGGAACATAGGCTATTTATTCAAACGTTGCAAGTACTAAAAAATGCCCTGGGGCTCATTGCGTCATCTTTTTTAATGCTAACTTTTTATTTAAATATGAACATACATAGAGAAAAGCATATATAAGTCCATAGGTGATGGATTTTTAGAAACTGAGTATGGCTGTAAGAGCACACAGATTGGGATACAGAATTTTACCAGCACTCCAGAAACTCCCTTATTACCCCAGTCACCACTCCTCCTCCCCCACCCCAACAGGATGACCACTTTCCTGATTTATGACATGATATATACGTTTTGCTTGTTTAGGTACTTTGTATTAATGAAAAAAAATCTCTACACTTGACTATCAAGGGCTGGAGCTAGCCTGGCTCTAACAGCTTGTCCAGGGTGCTTTCCTCTGAATGTTTAAAATGTCATTTAAAAATGTCAAAATTAAACTACAAGCTCCTGTAAAGATATATGCTTTTCACTGGCTATCCCACAATAATATGTAAATTACGAGGCCAGAAATGTGTGTGGTATTGATTATTTGTTCCTTGCCAGCATGAAGGAGTGTATTTTCCACAGCAAACCTATTGTAGTTGTTTTAACAGTAAAAATACAAATAAGACCACATCTCTGTTATTATATACCATAATAATAAATGATATTATCACACTGACAGAACTACCAATATTCAGTTATAAAAGCAAGGTCTCTGATAAACCATGAAATAGCAAACTGGTCCAGCCAAATTGCTTTTATATATTTTCATATTTAAAGGTAATTATACGTATAACTCATCACTGAAAAGGCTTTGAGAAAATCAACATGTAGGCTTGATCAATGAATCATAAAATTCTGATGTCAACTTTCCTTATTTATTTATGATTTGATGGCTTGGTTTCTCTAGTATTGATACCTTTTATATGATTATTGTAAGATTTTGTAAGCTTTATGTAACATCTTTACAGAACTGCAGAGTTGTCTCAAACTCAAATATTATTATTAGATTATATTTTTCTTACAATCGACTGTCCTTAATTTATGCACAATTTATAAAAACAGATAACACTAAGAATGCTGGTAACCCACAAACAGAAAGTAATCCTTTAAATCAGTAACAATAGTTCACAGTACATGAAAGTATAAAGAGTCATGGAAATAAAAAATATTTAATATATAACATATAATATATAATAAATCTAAAATGATTTCATTCTCTTTGATAGACTGATTATTTTGATTGCGGCAAAAAGCATGTAAAATGAAATTTACCTTCTTAGTAGAATTTTAAGTGTACCCCATACTATTGTTAATATACATTGATGTATAGCAGATCTCTAAAATGTATTCATGTTGCATAAAAAAACTCTATACCTGTTCAAAAGAAGTCTCCATTTTCCTTTTTCCCTGCCCTCTGGAAACTTCCATTGTACTCTCTGAGTATGACTACTTTAGATGGTTCATATAATTGACATCTTACATTTGTCCTCCTATGACTGGCTTATTTCACTGGCGTAATGTTCATATCTCATCCATGCTGTAGTGCTGTATGGGATTTCCTTTGTAGAGGCTGAATAGTATTCCACTGTACATATATATATATATATATATATATAAGATACATGCATATATGTATAATTTTTTAAATTCATCTGTTGATGGAAATGTATGTCGTTTCCAGCTTTGATTGTTGTGAATAATGCTGCAATGAAGATGGGAATGTGCATACCTCGTTAAGATCCTGTTTTCAATTCTTTTGGATGAATGTCCAGTAGTGGGATTGCAAAATATATGATAGTTATATTTTTAATATTTGAGGAATTTGCATACAGTTTTCCAAGGCAACTGTTTCATTTTATATTCTCACTAGCAATACACAAGAGTTTCCATTTTTCTACATCCTAGCCAAAACTTGTTATTTTTCTTTTCTTTCTCTGTCTCTCTCTCTTTCTGATAATAGTCATCCTAACTGGTGTGACATGACAGCCCAAAATATTTTTGACTTGTTTTTCCTTGATGACTAGTGATGTTGAACATACATCTTTTTCATATGTCTCTTGGCTAACTGTATGTCTTTTTTGAAGGAATGCCTATTCAAGTCCTTTGGCCATGTTTTTAATTGGGTTGTTCTCTGTTTTTAATGAGGTTATTTTATTTGGTTTTGTTATAGAGTTGTGAGAGTTTCTCATTTATTTTGGAAATTAACCCTTAGCAGATAAATGGTTGGCAAATATTTTTTTTGGTTTCATAGTTTAACTTTCACTCTATTGATTCTTTCCTCTGCTGTTCAGTAACTTTTTTAGTTTGATATAGTCTCACTTGTCTATTTTTGTATTTCTTGCCTGTGCTTTTGGTGTCATAGCCATGAAATCATTGTTAAGATCAATGTTATAAACTGTATGTTTTTTGCCAAAGACTTTTAGAATTTCAGGACTTATGTTTAAGTGTTTATCCTATTTTGAGTTAATTTTGGATATAAAGGTCTATTTTCATTCTTCATTGTGGATATACAATTTTTCTAAAAACATCTGTGTAAGAAATTATTAGAAATTATTTTTTCCCCATGGTATAGTCCTGGTACCCTTGTGAAAGATCATTTATATGTTTATTTCTGAGCTTTCTATTCTGGTGTATTTGTTTGTATGTACACCAGTACTATAGTGTTTTGATTACTGCAGCTTTCTAATACATTTTTCCATGAAAAAGTAAAACTTCAGCTTTGTTCTTCTTCATTGACCTTGTTTTGGTGATTTAGTGTCCTCTGTGTTTCATATAAATGTTGGGATTGTTATGTCTATTTCCAGAAAAAAAATCACTGGTATTTTGATAAAAATTTGTTTGGGACAATCCCCAAGTAGATCTCATACCCTAAACTTTGGGAGAGTGGACATGTTTGTTAACATGGTAAAGGAGATTTGCTGATGTAATGATGATTACTAATCAGTCACCTTAAAATAGGTAGATTATCCTTTGAGCCCTTTAGAATCACATGAGCCTTTAACAGTAGAAGCAGACAAGGGAACAAGAAAGATGACACAGAAGAGAATATTGGTGAGATATAAACTATGAGGGAGCCACAAACCGAAAACCCACAGCGAAGAAGGACATAGGAACTCAACTGAAAACCAGAAAGGAATTAGACACCTCTATCCTAAAACCCATACAAGAATGGGATTCTCCATAAAATGAATAAGACTAGAAGTTGACTGTGCCCAAGAACCTCCAGGAAAGAGCCTAGTTTGACGAACACTGTGATTTTTCCTTGTAAGATTCTCAGCTGAGCAGTCACTTTGACTTCTGATTGACATAACTGTGATAAAATAAATGCATGTTATTTTAAGCCACTACATTGTAGTAATTTATTCTGCAGAAATAGAAAACAAATACAGATTGTGTGTATGTATGCATGTGTGTATAGATGCATTTCTATGGAATTAGAAATTAAACTTCCTTCTCTTCATTGGTGATTTAAGTTAAATTGGGCATTAACATATTCTTCAGTCACAAGATCACTTTGTCATAAATTCTGCTTGAGACAGTTATTTATATTAAAGCCAGAAAATATTTTGGCTTTATTTAAGCTGTTTTATTGTTCTGTAATTAATTATCTATACAGACTAACAATCCCAACTTCTAATGCTTTTATATTTGGGGTAAAATTATATTTAAAAAAAACTGACAGTTTGTTGTTTTTCTCAGCTCTATTTTTTTTGTCAATATCTTTATTCTTTTTATGCCATCGAAAACATCTTACTCTTTGTATATGCTGGAGGTACACCACTAGCTTTCGTAAACTGCTGCATTTACACTTAATCTGATTTATTTATATCTTATATAATATTTATTCCATAATTAACCTTGATAACCAGAGAGATGATCATTTATGTTCAATCCATCATTTAGAACTCGAAATCATATGTATATATATTTTCCACTTTACTGATTATTTTCAGATAGCAAAGAAGATGGGTTTCCCCAGAACTCAGAAAATAGAAACTAAATTAATATAGTTTCTAATGAAATAGGATTGTAACATAAACATACTGTTGACAACCATATAACAAGGGCAAAAATGATTATTTCAACCTTATTTATGAAAAATAAAATCTAATACTTTAAAGTTATATTTACATATTTTAAGATATGAAGCTAATAATGTTCTTGTATATTGTGTTTAAATATATTTTTAATTTTGTGTTTTGACACTATATTATATTTTTGCTTTAGTTCTTAGTAATAATATAATATTTTAATAATTAGTTATTTCCCATTGATATGTTTTAAATATTTCCTATATATCTGTTTATATCTAAAGGATTCTTTTAGAAATTCATGTAGCATTTCCCCCCTAGAGGCTTAATGCAAAACATTTTTATCTTCAGTGGTAAATAGATCTGACAACATGTTTAGCCACAAAGTCAACAAGATTAATAATATCTGTTAAAGGAAAATTAAAAACATTCTTTTCCATCTAAAAAGAAAAAGTAAATTACTGCAACAAATACATTAATGCAGTTAATCCATTACATTTATAGATTCTATTATGTAAATTTATTAGATTTTTATCCAACATCATTTATTCAGAAAAATGCAATCTTATAAGCCATAAATTGAAGCTTGCTAATGGATTCAGATATGTTTATATTTTTTAAGCACTGAGGAGTAGAAATGCAAATACTGGTGGCCCACAACTGACTCGGATCATTCATCCATGAATGAAGACAAAAAGTCATCAAAGGCATAAAAAGATGATCAGTTATACATGAATATCAGAATATATTTTCAAGGGAATGCTACCATCTAGTAAAATCTGCATTCAATGTCAATGAATGGGAAAATATTAAAAAATACTTCAGTACTGTGTCATTCATTCAGCTTAATAACTCCCAACTTTGTGTGATGTTAGTAGTTTTGGTTCAAAAGAGAAGCTCTCAGGTTATCTCCTGACAACTTATTTTTTTCTCCCAATTTGTTTCTGTTTTCCAAAATTAATGCATAAGATAATTATATAATTTCAAGAATGATTGAAGATTAGATATAAAAGAAAAGAAAACAAGGGCACCTGGGTAGCCCAGTCAGTTAAGCATCCTACTTTGGCTCAGGTCATGATCTCACAGTTTGTGGGTTTGAGCCCTGCGTCGGACTCCGTGCTGACAGTCATCTCAGAGCCTGGAGCTGTTTCGGATTCTGTATCTTCCTCTCTCTCTGACCCTCCCCTGCTCATGCTTCTCTCTCTCTCTCTCTCTCTCTCTTTCTCAGAAATAAGTAAAACATTAAAAAAAGAATAGAAAACCTATTACTTATTTTTATGCTTTAAATAGATCTTACCAGACATTATCCTTGTAACAATCCTCATCTATATGCTAAACAATTAGTATAGTCTCCAAATCCTGTAGCCCTTATTCTGAGAACCATTTTATTTACATCAAACCAATAGTGTTGATTTAACAGTTCCATGTGATAGTTTAATATTCTAATTATTGACATTATTGATGAGTAGAAATTATATATATTTTTCAATGAGTATGTATTCTCACTTAAAATTTGTACTGTCTAGAACAGTATTTCTCAGTTTAGAATACTTGTTAGAAGAAGTCATCTATAAAAATGCTTCTACTTATAAAATTGTTATTATAAATAATTTTTGGTAAAGGGTTTGGAGTGGGATATGAGCATAATTATACTAAAACATAAAAATATAATGCCACATATATGGTTCTACTTGAATCAGTGCCATTATCATAGGTCTACTGATAAACATAATCTCGTGATAAAAGTTGCCTCTTTCCTTTGAAGATTATCTTACATAAGGAAAGTCCATGTTATATTACAACCATGCGGAAATTTTCAGTGTGCATTGGGTGGATGCCTAAATGAGCTAATTTTACTTTTAACTACGAGACAAAAGAAAACATATCATTATTTCATTGAAAAAGGAATTCTCTCAATGACCTGTAGAAGCTCTAAATATGTATATTCGTGACGGATCAGAAGCTGAATATATGTATGTATTCATATGAATATATAAATAAATTGGTTTTTATTTTCTTATTGTTAAAAATATACATTAAATAATTGTAGGTGGAGATGCAAATATGCATAGTTTAAATGAACATTTAAATGAATAAATAACCTAAAGATGCACCTATGCTAAATGAATCTTGCTGTTCTGTGCTGATAGCACTCTTGCCATTGTGGTGAAACTTCCTAAAACTTGCTGGACTTAACAGAAAGGAGAATGGTCAAGGTGGGCAAACTAAGCCAATTTTCCAGAAAAAGGCTTAAATCACAAAGAAGATTGTTCTCAGTGTTGAATGAGCTAAGCCCAGTTGCAGAGCTGAGAGAATGCTGGCTATTAAGAGATGCAAGCATTCTGAATTGGGAGGAGGTAAGAAGAGAAAAGGCAAGAGGTCCCGTTCTCAGCCTTGTATTGTGTTACATTATGAAAACAATAAAATCTTGAAGTTATGTTCACTTCAAAAGAAATATATCTTAAATGAATATATGCACCTTTATTCAACACATCCTATCTACATGTGGTCACTACTAGTTCTTGTCCCTACTGAAAAATGAAATAACATGAAGAAAAACAAAATAAATAGGGATATAAGAGTTGCTACATAAGTTCTAAATATTGTGGAACAATGACACTTTACAGAGCACAAAATTTCTACTAAGCCTAATGCAGATGGAAAATATTTCAAGCAACATAAAAATCCTGAGGTCCAACTCACAAGTACTCTTTTTAAATTTTTTTAAATTTATTTTTGAGAGACAGAGACAGAGCATGAGGTGAGGAGGGGCAGAGAGAGAGGGAGACAGAATCTGAAACAGGCTCCAGGCTCTGAGCTGTTACCACAGAACCTGATGCGGGGCTCCAACCCATGAACTATGAGATCATGACCTAAGCCGAAGTCAGACGCTTAACCCACTGAGTCACCCAGGCGTCCCACAAGTACTCTTTCTTAGAACTTACTGTTGCAATAAATTGACCAGCTTTAGGAGAATTCCCTTTGGGGAATGTAATGTAGTTTCAAATATGTACCTTCCTAAATCAGTAATCTGGGATAAATTATTTACATTAATGGTAGTATACACCTGTGTTGGTTTGAATCATCTGAGGAGCAGGATGAAGGCAATTTAAATATGCAAGCATGTTAGAGAGAAATTGAGGAGAGAGCTTCATAAGACTGGAACAGTCGTCTAAGAACAACTGAAGTCTGACCCCCATAAAGAAAGAAAATAAGGGCACCTGGGTGACTCAGTCGGTTGAGAGTCCGACTTCGGCTCAGGTCATGATCTAACATGTATGAGTTCGAGCCGCACGTTGGGCTCTGTGCTGACAGCCCAGAGCCTGGAGCCTGCTTTGGATTCTGTCTCCCTTTTTCTCTGTCCTCCCCAACTTGCACTCTGCCTCTTTCTCTCTCTCTCAAAAATAAATACATAAAAAAAGAAGGAAAATAAAAGACAGATTGAGTAGAAGTTTTGTAAACTGATATGCAGTGGGGGAAAAAAATTCAGTAAGGCTGTTGGGGACTCTTTAAGCTGAAAACAATCATCAAGGATTAGTTAGGCCTCCCAGGAATGGGTCTACAACAGTGTCCCTGGTGACCTCAGTTACTGCCTGGGCACTGCCCAAGTGAATTGTGGATGCAGTACAAACACAGAGCTGGGTTTCAGAGCATAGAAACTATGGCCTTGGGTTAACTTTTCTCCCTGTAGTTAAGGGTCTGTGAGGTGCATTTTTGTGGCTACTTCATTACCCCATAGGGTTATGAATCTTATGACAACAATTTTATAAAACACTTAAAATGTTTTTGAGACCATGCTCGATAAATGCTTGCTATTATTTGAAACTGTAAAGTATCTGCCCTCAAGTAGTGAAAGAAGCTACAGTTCACTTGCAGACCCTTAGAGCTTTGACGATTAACAGAATTCAGAATTGCTAAGCCAGGATGCCCAAGTGCAAACTGAGGAACGCAAAGGACACATACTTCAAGGAGCAAGGCTTCTGCTTGCCCTGATTTCTTTTTCCTGACCTAGCAGTAGCATCACCGGGTGGAAGATCAGCCTTCCTAAGAGAGAAGACCAAGGGAAAGTTGAATGTTTCAGGTTGCTCCTGATACAACACATTCACCGACTATAGAGAATAAACTGCATTAAGCTGTACAAGCATATAGCACCCAGCTTCCAGAAGCACACGAACAGAGCAATCTTACAGGACTTTTGCAAATAAGTGAAGTATATAATTTGCAAATTCTGACACAATTAAAAATGTAAATTAAGTTAAAACAGATACCTGATTTTTCTATGACAAATAAGATTTTATACTTAGAATATAATTCAAATGCAGAGTCCTCCTTATGCGCACATTTTTTCCTCAGGTTCTATGCTGCAGTATTGGACATTAGACAATTAAGAGACTTGGCATTACTAATGAGGCATTTATATTCAAGGAGAGTATTTTATACCTATTCTATGATACTTCAGCTATAACCCACTATATTCAAATTTAGACCATGCTCAAAGACTTGATTATCAAACTGGAATGAGTGTGGGTGAGGTCAGGAGGAGCACTCAGAATGAGAGCAATATAAGAACTTGAAATTGAATAACACTGTTGAGACAAAAGAACTGTTCACACCACAGAGCACAGAAAAGTTTCAGGAGGTAAAGACATCTACACGCTTTCTTTCTACAGCTAAGGACTGCCTGCCACATGTGTAGCTGATTATAATTATTTTTTAAATATTTTTTTATTTATTTCTAGGAGAGAGAGAGACAGCGTGAGCAGGGAGGGTCAGAGAGAGAGGGAGTCACAGACTGAAACAGGCTCCAGGCTCTGAGCTGACAGCACAGAGCCCGAGGCGGGGCTCGAACCCACGAACCGCGAGATCATGACCTAAGCGAAAGTCGGACGCTTAACCGACTAAGCCACCCAGGCGCCCCTGATTATAATTTTTTTTAAATATTATTTTCATGGCACCTGGGCAGCTCAGTCAGTTAAGGTTCGGACTCTTGATTTTGGCTCGGGTCATGATCTCACAGTGATGAGAGGGAGCCCTATGTGGGGTTCCATGCTGAGGATGAAGCTTGCTTGGGATTTTATCTCTCCCTTTCTCTCTGCTCCTGCCTTGCTCATTCTTTCTCTTTCTTAAAATAAATAAACATTTGAAAATGTAAAACAAATTTTATTTTGATTGTGGCAATAGTGGAAATTATCAGGAGTAAATTTCTGATCAAGAAGCACTGTGACCTCAATGAAAGGCATTGTAGTCCTGAATCATTGCCAACAACATAAACTTTCTGAGTTTCGGTTTCCATACTCATAAAGCAAGGTGGAAATAGCTTTCTAATACTCATATCACGTTTATAATATATGTAACACATTTACCACATGTCTACATAAAAGCAAGGAATCATAAGAAAAAAATCTTAAATCCGTAGAGTAGACTATCACAGAAGGAGGCAGAATTTGTGTATTGATAGGAGCTTCCAGATTGATGAAAGCATCCATGCACTGGGAGAGTCACATACCTCAAAGCTACAGGGTCAGAAATTCCTGTGCTCTAGACACTTCTGGACGTTGCCCTTTGTACCTCTTCATCTGCCTATCCATCTATACTTTTTATAACAGCAATAATAGCAATGTTTACAATAATAGCAAACATAAGACAATGTCTATGAACATGAACTAGAAATGTCAGATTCAAACTGAATACATGAATTATTCAGATAGCAAGTGAAGACAACACTTATTTCCCAATGCTGAACTCTGAGTTCACTGGAATCAGAGTTATAGTCATATTTGGAGATGATGTCATAACTATGGAAGTGATTAACAGATTTTTTATGATATAAATCATGTTTTAAGTTTATCTGGCTACCTCAATGTACATATGAATACCAATGTATGTCAAGGAGGATAGACCCAAAAGCGTACTGTGTTTACTCAGAAGACAACAAAACTTTTGGAGTTGGAGACATATATAAAAGTCTCAGCATAAGCTTAAAAATTTTACTCTGTGACAAAATTTTAAATTTAAATTTTAAACAACATAGGTTTATCCACCTCTGAAAGTACAATCTCATTCATGACAACTAGTGAAATCTAAGACTCCATTAATTAAATCATGTATTAAAAACACTGTATCAGGGCACCCCGGTGGCTCAGTCAGTTGAGTGACTTTTGGTTTTGTCTCAGGCCGTGATCTCACAGTCTCTGTTTCATGAGTTTGAGCCCCGCGTTGAGCTTTCTGCTGGCATCACAGAGCCTGCTTGGTATTCTCTCTCTCGGCCCTTCCCCCATTTGCACTATCTCTGTCTTGTCAAAATGAATCTATAAACTTAAAAAAAAAGTTCAATGTAGTATCATAAGCCTCATCACTATAAACAGCCATATAATTTTCTCACCATTGCATTTTACTAAATTTTAATTAGTAAGGTTATATTCTCAATTATTAACAGATGATTACATATGTTGTTAAACAGTGAAAGTTTTGTAAATATATACTGATTAAAATTCAACTTCCTTGATGTAGGAATTGAACTCATCCAACTCAACTCACTTAAAGTATGTCTATCAAACTAAAGAAAAAAGACTTTCATATATCTATTTTTAGATATTTATTAATATTATTCATACTTACATAAATCTTATTATCAAAACAATGATGATAAATCATGTTCATTTAAGAACAAAAATATTCACAAAGAGTCAGGATATATTTCATTGAATATTAAATGACTGGAAAAGTGTTAAGTCCTGTTCAGAAAGCCTATACTCTCCTAATAAGCATTACATTATGCAATTGAAATTTTGGATAATGAGGGGCTCCTGGGTGGCTCAGTCGGTTGAGCATCCAACTTCGGCTCAGGTCATGATCTCACGATTCGTGGGTTCGGGCCCCGCATCAGGCTCTGTGTGGGCAGCTAGCTCAGAGCCTGGAGCCTGCTTCAGATTCTGTGTCTCCCACTCTCTCTGACCCTCCCCTGCTCACGTTGTCTCTCTCTCTCTCTCTCTCTCTCAGAAATAAATAGAAATTAAAAAAAAATTTGGATAACGATTATTTCTCCAAAGTTTCCACCTAGTTATTGTCTTTCCTCTCTCTTTTTTTTCATTCATTTTTTTTTACAAAGAAGTAATTTACTCAAACATGAATAATAAGGTAAAATGACAAGTAATTATGTAATACTTTGAAGCATATTTTTTATAAGCTTACATTCCACTCATCTAATTATCTCAAGAGATATCTCTGTATTTGACTGATGGCTTCTAGCCCCATAAAGTTAGAAACTAGCATATTGAAAAAGTTGTGATTGATTGTGGCCTTGTGAGTTTTCAGCTCTGTAGAAAAGTAACCTATCATTTAGCTGACTTGACTGTCTTACTTGTGCATTCTTTCTTTAATGAGTACTTCAAACACCTATTAATATGATCTCTTGTCTTTCTGCTAGGGCCTTATTACCTTATTAGTAATTTGGGAAAAACTTTGAGCCAAAACCCAAAACAAAATCAAACAAAAAGTATTTCAATATTTTTCATTTACCCATTTTTCTTGTTATCTTCTTTTCCTCCCTAACTCGCCTGTATTTTCTTCTTTCTTTTTTCCCTTATTGGCTGTCTCATATTCATTTGGTATTCTTTGCCTTCAATCCTTTCTTCCTTCCGTCTTCCATTTTATTTTTTTTACATTTACACTTTTTTGACCAAACTGCATTCTAGATTATTACCAATTTTGTAAGCACTGACTATATTTATATCTTATTATAGCTTTATTACAGTGCACCATGATATTCTGCATAAATGTCCTAGTTTTGATAAAATTCAATGTACCTATGTCCTTTTGTTCCCTGTGCTATTGATCTCATATCCTAGATATTATTGCTAAATCTAATATCATAAAACTTCTTCTCTATATATTCTCTTCAAGAGTTTTATTTAGAATTTTTGGAACCTTTGGGGTTAATTTTTGTATATCATATAAGGTAAGGATACAAATTAATCCTTATGCATTTGTATATCCAATTTTTCCAACACTTATGTTGTAAAGACTGACATTTCCCCATTGAATGTCATTGGTACACTATATTATTTTGAGTCACTAAAGTCTCAAATATGGTTTGAAGTTACCTTAGTAAGTAATGTGTCTTACAGTTTATAATGGTGAATCACCCAAAATTATAAATATTTATAGTATAAAATAGTACCTAGAGGTTCTGAAATATGCACTTTACTTTGAGGCTTTGGGTTTGATCATTTAACCGATTTCATTTTCCATTTATTTTTCTGAGATAAGTGAAATTATTGATTATAAACTTCCATCTTATAGATCACACAAAGCCAGATTAATGTGGATTGTGAAATAAGAGAAAAGATATCATACTAAAGTCAGTAGTCATTTCTAACTGACACAGACTTAAAAGTCTGTAGTAGTATAAATGGAAAAAGTGCACAACACAGCCGTGTCAATTTATGAAAGGTTACAGTTGTTTGTGTCAAGTGGCTGAATCTCCCTTTTATAGTTTTGGTTTGCCTGATTTCCAGAACCAGCATATTTTAGAGGTCTCTACTTCTAAGACCTTGATCTGATAGAAATAGTTTCCAACAGACTGGAAGAAAATGCAGGTAACTGACATTTACACAGTAAATTATTTCAACTATTGCTGTTTCTTTAATCACACACTACATGTCTGCCACTTCTAATAACAGCTTGGTGTCTGGCAGACATTCTGCTTTATCTCTGAATTTTGCTGCTTATGTGATCCCTTGTGAATAACTTAGTCTAGTCATTATGTGCATTTTTAGATTCACGCTCACTCTAATTTCATTGCTTACACGTGTCTCTGCTCAAGACTAACTGGCACTGATGCTAGTGCTGGTTAATCTCGTCTAATCTTAGTCTAATCTGACCTATATGTTCCCTTTGCTTCTGTTAGAGTTTCCATAGACCAGGTACCTGTCACATATATTTGTAGAAATTGCTCCTTGGTTCAAAAACAAAATCAGAAATGTTCTTTCTTCTGTCTTTTGCACATTTGTATTGAACATGACTTTGTATTCCTATTTCTGAATTATTTCATTCACTGAATTGATGGTCTCTTATATTTCAGCCTCAGAGTCACCATCTGTGTCTCTATTAGACTTTTTTTCTTTTTCAATTCATTCTCTCTCTCCTATGTTAAATCAATAAACTGTTATGTATTTTATTAATCTGCTTACTTTAACATGGTATTTAATATTCCCTCTTTTTAATTTACAGCTGAAAAAAGATATATATATATAAATATTTAATTTACTTATTTACAATATAATGGCTCAACACTCCCATACAACACTGATGCTATAACTTTAACCTCTTTCACTCTAAACTATGAATTGCAATATTCCTTCTATCCTTACCCTATAAAAACTTGCCACCAAATGTTCTATTCAAATTAAAAGATTTTTTGGTTGCATTCTTATACATCAATAATGAAGCAACAGAAAGAGAAATCAAGGAATTGATCCCACTGACAATTGCACCAAAAACCATAAAATACCTATGTATAAACATAACCAAAAAGATGAAAAATCTATACACTGAACACTACAGAAAGCTTATGAAAGAAACTAAAGAAGACACAAAACAATGGAAAAAATATTCCATGCTACTTGACTGGAAGAACAAAATTTGTTAAAATGTCTATACTACCCAAAGCAATCTACATATTCAATGCAATCCCTATCAAAATAACACCAGCATTCTTCACAGAGCTAGAACAAACAATCCTAAAATTTGTATGGAATCAAAAAAGACCCCGAATGACCAAAGCAATCTTGAAAAAGGAAACCAAAGCTGGAGGAATCACATTTTTGCACTTTAAGATGTAATCATCAAGACAGTATGGTCCTGGCACAAAAACAGATACTCAGGTCAATGGAACAGAATTGAGAATCCAGAAATGGACCCACAAACATATGGACAATTAATCTTTCATGAAGCAGGAAAGAATATCCAATGGAATAAAGACAGTCTCTTTAGCAAGTGGTGCTGGGAAAATGGGACAGTGACATGCAGAATAATGAACCTGGACCACTTTCTTACACCATACACAAAAATGTAAGACAGGATGCCATCAAAATCCTAGAGGAGACGCAGGCAAAAATGTCTTTTACCTCAGCCACAGAAACTTCTTACTAAACTTGTGTCCAGAGGCAAGGGAAACCAAGCAAAAGTGAACTACTGGGACCTCATAAATAAACAAAACAAACAAAACAAAACAAAACAAAATAAAATAAAATAAAATAAACAAAACAAAACAAAATAAACAAAACAAAAACTTCTGCTCAGCGAAGGAAACAATCAGCAAAACTAAAAGGCAACACTTCTCCAAAGAAGACATCCAGATGGCCAACTGGCACATGAAAAATGTTCAACATCACTCATCATCAGAGAAATACAAATCTAAACCAAACTGAGATACCACCCCATACCTGTCTGAATGGCTAACATTATCAACTCAGGAAATAACAGATGTTGGCGAGGATGTGTGGAAGGAGGATCTCTTTTGCACTGCTTGTGGGAATGCAAACAGGTACAGCCACTCTGGAAAAAAGTATGAGGGTTCCTCAGAAAAATCAAAAATAGACCTACCCTACCATACAACAATTGCATTACTAGGTATTTAACCAAGGAATACAGGTGTGCTGTTTCAAAGGGGAGACATGCACCCCAATGTTTATAGCAGCATTATCAACAATAGCCAAAGTATGGAAAGAACACAAATGTCCATCAATGGATCAAGGATAAAGAAATGGGTATACATATATATATATATATACACACACAATGGAGTATTACTTGGTAATCAAAAAGAATGAAATCTTGTCATTTGCAACTATGTGGAAGGAACTGGAGGGTATTATGCTAAGCAAAGTTAGTCAGTCAAAGAAAGACAAATATCATGACTTCACTCATATGAGGGATTTAAGATAAAAAACAGATAAACATAAGGGAAGGAAGCAAAAATAATATAAAAACAGGGAGAGAGACAAAACATAAAACTCTCTTAAATATAGAAAGCAAGCAGAGGGTTACTGGAGGGCTTGGGGGGGGGGTTGGCTAAATGGAAAAGGGGCATTAAGGAATATACTCCTGATATCATTGTTGCACCATATACTAACTAATTTGGATGCATATTAAAAATACATAAATTTTTTAAAAATAATGATTTTTTCTTAAAACTAGGGACTGTATACTTTGAAGAATCTCTAATACATGTATCTTTCTTATTCAATGATTTAAATACTATATAAGTTTGGGTTTTTAAGCACTCTCTTAGATATTCTTCCTAGATAAATCCACCTACAAACTTATATGTCAATCTGTGTTCAGTATATTCTTCTATTCTAATCCACTTCTTAAAATTAATGCAGTAGTAATATAAAGTTAGCAACAAAATACTTTTTTGGTAGTTGTTAAAGTTCTAAAGTCATGACTTTTAAATAAAAGTTAAAGAACTTCTGAATATATTACTCTGCTTGTTCATTTATTCTCAGTTAAGTTTCAAAGCATATATCAAACAACTTCAAACCAAAGTTGTTTACATTTTATACATTAATTGGTACCTTAGAAACTATTCATTCAAAGTTAAAAAAACAACATGTATCTATTTTTCCTATATCACATATATTAGTTACTTTGTTGGTATTTATTAAACAAGTTTAGTTAAAAGAAAAAAATTTGAACTGATTGGTTATATTAGAAAGTGTTAACCTCTTTTCTAGCTTTATGTCTGATCAATAAACTTGAATTTTGAGGACAGAAAATATTTATTGGTAAGGAGTTTTGTCATTCTACTATAATTTTGTGAGTGTTATGTTACTTTGTTCTCTGGAATATGATGTATCCAACCACATAATCAACTAGGAAAAGGGGTCAACAATTTCATAAGAAGCAAATAATTCTAAAGTAAGATATCTATTTTTGTTAATGATGTTTAAGTCCAATACTGCCAATGGTTACAAGAAATAGAACATATTATAATGTTATATAAATAGTGAATATTATCCTTCAAAAGATCATTAGAGCTTACCCAGAAGGCTTCCTTCTTACTGCTGTGTACAGTTATTCCACAAAGAGATAGGGAAGTATATAAAAGATAAGACTGCTGGGAATATTATACTCTGACAGTCAATCCAAATGCTTTGAGATTTGAATTAAACTGGAAGTCAGTTATTGGCAGCAAAGGAAATCTTTTGCTTGGAAAATTCCATTTAACATTTAAGAAAAGAAATAAAAAGTTAACTGATTTTCATAGTAACCATTCTAAGATTATTCTTTAAAAAATGAAGAGAAGTTTTTTTTTTTTCATTTATAAAACTGACAGATTCACCATTTATATGAAGGGAACTTAAAAAAGCTTTTTTATTTTAATTTCTAAAAATATTCTTATAGAAACAAGTATTTTGCAGCAAATATATGTATATACAAATATATAATAGTATATCTAAAGTCACTTCTTAATTGATTTTTTTGTAAATGTAAGGTTACAGACACTTGAAAACAGTCAAGATATATTTAGAGAAGTCAAAGACGAATTATTCATCAGTGGACATACCAGACCTATTGGATCAGCATTTATTGGGGGAAGCTCTAAGGCCCAGATTAATCACAGGTTTGTGGGTTTCCAGTTTTTCTTGCATTCCAAGACAGTACACCATATGCAGTGTACATATTATAAGGGAACCAGACTCTTTTAGCTTCATGTTGGGAAGATTAGCCCACCCTTGGACATATTAAAGAGCAGGAATTCAAAACTTTTATTATATGCTGTTATAATGAAATGGAATTTGTGGTCTGAGCTGACATCTTAGAATTCTACCAGGCTGGTTAAACTCAGCAATTTGTTGAACCATTTTCCATAGAGTTTTAAGTCACTAAGCTTCCAAGCAGTGCTAGATGCTAGCGTCATACTGACAGATGTAAAATGATGACTGGAATGGGCCCACTGGTAGCTCTCTGGGAGTAGGTCGTGTATTGTGTATAAATACACATCAACCAAAAATTAAAAAAATATAAATTTTTACTACTAAATACATAGTAAAATCCAATTAATCTATATGAATAATGCCAAGATAATGATATCAATTTCATAAGATTAAACAAAATTTTCTAATGAATTTCATTAGTTAATAGAAAAATATATGACAACATGCCATTTTTAACTCTAAAACTTGAAAAATATTTTTCAGTTTACAAGGTTGAGTAATGGCAAAAATTTGTAAAAAGAACGTTTTCTTCCTTGAATGTGGCAGACTGAATTGCCATGATGTTTTTAGAAATCACTTGCTATAGGTACCAAAGCAAGGTTTTTAATACATCAGTTATTTTTTATATGTTTAGTTACTAGCATAGTGGTTTAATCTTAATAATAAGGGGGTAATATGTATTTTTATTTTGATATTTTAGATTTCTAAATTTTATAGGCTGGCAATATATACTGGACTGATTGGCATAAAAGGAAGCAGTCTATTTCTTTTAAGAAAAAAGAACTGTATCTAGTTATAAGAAAAACTATCTTGATAAACCCTAGTGACATTAGTAAGAACTCTTAGCTGATTAAAGAAACAGAAATGGCCATCAGGTGGCAATAGCACATATGCAAACTTTCTTGTGTGACGCTGGTTTGCATGGAGAAAGATCGTCACAGCACCAAACCACAGCAAGGACCACCACCCAGAGGGTGAGAAGATCAAGGAACTCTGAGCAAGAGGGGGATGGAAAAGGGGCCTTGTGTGTCTAAGTGATGTTACCTGGCAGCACAAGAAGCGTTCTTTGAGTCAGAGACTCTTGAAGGTAGCCATGGTTTGGGGGTCTTTATGACACTCACAGGTCCTAGCTTACCCATGGCTAGTAGATTCTGGGCATAATTTTGTGGGATATGCAGAGCAATCAAGTTCTTAGTCGCTAAAATTTTGTTTATTCACACTTTATTTAAGACAAATACTTGTGTAAAGACTTGGTACCATTGAGCTTTTGAGCTAACAGTTCTCAGTGTGCTGTGAAAAAAATACACAGCTTATATACAGAAGCCATCTTTGGCCATTTATATAACACACTGGAAGTATATCACCTAAAAAAGATGCTGTGTAAAAACTTCATTTGCACTGAAAGAAACACTCTGACCTCACACTAAAGGAAATAAAATTCAAGTGAGAGGCTTTGTTGAATGCACTCAGCAAACCAGCCACAGAGTTTGATCTGTGACGGGGTTCCCTTAATTTAGTGCTGACTCTTCTATCACTATTCTTTCTTCAAACACTGTTAATAAAGTTAATAAGTTTACACAAATATTTCCAAAGCCTTAATTTATAAGTTTGTTCACCTAATTCAATTTCTGATTTTTGAATGCTAAATGCAAGTATCTTTGTGTCATGTAAAGAAAGTGATAATGAATAAAACACAATCTTATTTTCCCCAGACTTCTGAACATGGAAAAAATATTATCAGTTAGCTAACTTTCAATTTTCTCTATGATATAGAGAGATAGATATAAACATACATAGATGGATTTTGCAAAATGTTTAAATTTGGGACAGTAACTTTACGTATAAAAAGGGAAGTTTGTATCTAAATATCATGTATTGATGTGCGTTAGAGATGGTTTACTGGAAAGAATTCTGAGGTACTAGTTGTCTTTAATGAAATGTGAGTTCTGTTTAATTAATTAAGCAAGGAGGCCATTAGACCAAATTACTTCTTATGCTATGGCAACCTCTGTAAATAAGACAAAATTTAAACCTATAAATCCCTCCAGGTTACAGAATTAAAATGCTCAGGACAACCAATCACAAACAGGTGTGTTGTGTTAATCTATAGCCAACTTAAAAAATTGCCTTAGTTTGTTTCTGATTTTTCTCTGTAAAAGTCTCTTCCCAACCTCTATTGCATATCTTCCTAACCACTTCTGGTTTGGCACTGCCCAATATAATTGATTTTGGCTCAAATAAACTCTTAAGAATTTTAATATGCCTCAGATCTTCTTTCACAGTTGCAATACTGGCTCAACCAGTAACACAAAAATTAACATTTTTAGGAAATACTGGTCAATACATTCTAAGTGTAGTAAATCTGACGTTTTTTAACGTCAGTAAATTTGGCATTTTTTTAATGTTTAGAATTGCAAAAAAATAATGAGACTATTTACAACTTGAGGTATTAAATTTATAAAGGCCAGAAATGGGTGAGGGGTTGTATTGCCTTTGTACCCATAAATGTAGATTAATGCATGTTGCATAATCTGTATAAAATAAATTAGTTTAATTGGGTTTTTAATATTCTTATTTATGGTATTTCTTTCAAATTGTATATCTGGTGACATTGTTAGAGAATCTTTATTATGTACTATTACTACTAGTATTACAATAATTTTACACTGATTAATGGTAAAATAAGCATATACAAAAAGCTTTTGCATGTGTGTCCATGTACATCTTTCTACAGACCTGTGTTGCTACATAGAATACTATTTAGTTTTAATAGAGAAGGAAAAATTGCTAGAATTCAGCTGAGTGAGCTAGTATATCAAAATTTAACTCAATTTTCTCAAAAAAATTTATAGTACTCAACATTATCCTCCTTGTGAAATATTTATTATAAAAGAAAAATAATCCACTTCACTTTATATGAAAGAGACCATAATACCAATTGCCCATACACTTAATAAAGCTATTTTAAAAAACAAAATTCAACTGACTAGTTTTTGAAGATCTTATTGGCTTTATTTAATCATTACTGAACTGGGCATTATCCTATCTATCAGATAGAAAGGACCCCTGAAGAGATATACGAAATGGAAGGATTTTATGGACAGAAAGGAGGTGGGACAAGAGAGTTTATATGAAACCTTTCAGGTTTCAGGAATATAACCTTCTTTTCATCGGGTCACTCCCAAATGTCCTCACTATTTTTGAACAGATAATTCCAGCTTAAATAGTTAAAGGTTATATTCCTGTCAGAGGCTGAAGCTGCAATTAGTTTAGATATTAAGTCTTAGTTTCCTGACTTGGGGATTAACACAAGTGACTCTATTTTGGTCCTGCTGTCTTATTTCTTTTTTCTTTTCTTTTCTTTCTTTTCTTTCTTTTTTTTTCTTTTTTCTTTCTTATATATATATATATATTTTAATGTTATTTATTTCTGAGAGAGTGATAGCATGAGCAGGGAAGGGTCAGAGAGAGAGGGAGTCACAGAATCCAAAACAGGCTCCAGGCTCTGAGCTAGCTTTCAGCACAGAGCCTGATGCGGGGCTCGAACCCATGAACCAGAAGATCATGACCTGAGGCCAAGTCGGACATTTAACCGACTGAGCCACCCAGGCGCCCCTTTTCTTTTCTTTTCTTTTCTTTTCTTTTCTTTTCTTTTCTTTTCTTTTCTTTTCTTTTCTTTTCTCTTCTTTTCTCTTCTTTTCTCTTCTTTTCTCTTCTTTTCTCCTTTCCTTTCCTTTCCTTTCCTTTCCTTTCCTTTCCTTTCCTTTCCTTTCCTTTCCTTTCCTTTCCTTTCCTTTCCTTTCCTTTCCTTTCCTTTCCTTTCCTTTCCTTTCCTTTCCTTTCCTTTTCAGAAATGCAGAAGGAGAAAGAACTAACTCCAGCACAGAAACAATTTTAAAGATCAAAAAAAAAAAATCAGTGGCTATTCAGAGCTGTAGGGGAGGAAAAATAATTTTCATTCTACTTTTTCTAGGTTCTTGGCTGAGACCCCTTGTGATATAAGATGAATTAATATAAGAAAACTAGAAGTTAAGATACCCAGGAAAACTGAATAACTCCCAGAAATTGCCCACAAAACCACCTTGAATATCATCTACAGCTATAAACAAAAGAAGATATTGGGGAAGCCAGTACTGGGAGACTATCAGGGAGAGCATACAAAGTAACAGCTAGGTTGTTACCCTGACTTAGGTCCTTGCCTTCTTCATTGATAAGAGTTTCTAGAGATTTAGTCATCCCCTCAACCAGGTACAGAGAGGGGACACCCTTACAAATGGAGATCTCTCTAATAAATGTAAACACCTCTTACAAAAGAATAACTTCTATTCAGTTTTCAGAGCTTTTCTTGTGTTGCTGTTTTTTAAAAAATAATCAATCTAAAATAATCCTTTGTCAAAGAGACATAGTTTAAGGTGGAAAATCCTTATCCTCTTCATAGATAATATATTAACTTGTCTAGAATAACAAACTAGATATTATGTAATATGAGAGTAATGTAAAATTATCATGTTATATCTGAAATAAAAACGTTGGATCTATAAAAAGAAACAGTTATGTATTGCAAGAGATTTAAAAAATGGTAATATGGGGTCCTGGGTCACTCAGTAAGGTTATCATCTGACTTAGGCTCAGGTCATGATCTCACAGTTGATGGGTTTGAGCCCCTCATTGGGCTCTGTGCTGACAGCCCAGAGTCTGGAGCCTGCTACAGATTCTGTTTCCCTCTCTCTCTACCCCTCCTTGGCTCACACTCTGTCTCTCTCTGTCTTTCAAAAATAAATAAAAATGTTAAATATTTTTTTAAATTAAAAGACACTAATGTGTTGGTTAAAACAATAAACCACTCTTGCTTTTTAACTTGTGCTCTATTTTTCAATTATGTAATTTATTTTTAAGTCTTTATAAAATTTTTAGGGCATCCTCCTCCTTGGAACAATATGGTGATGGGTAAGTGTTTTCCTAGAATGGTGGCGATATAAGCTATATTTCTATACATATCCTTGAAAACTATAGAGTTCAAGAAAAAAGAGCAAATAAAACCACACAGAATCCACATCAAAGACGGAAGTAGAAGACAGAATCCAGTGACCTATATGCTCCTATATGTGATAGAACAAGTTTCTGGAACCAGAGATGCAGACTCAGGAGTCCGAGGCAGAACACAGAATCTGGCACAAAAAAGAAGAGTTATTGTGGTGGGAGGTGCACACAATATCACAAAAGGACAGTCCGATTGAGAGAGGAAAACAATGAGAACAGAAGCAAGACTTAGTAGAGCAGAGCCCTGACTGCTGGGAAATTGAAACAGGTTCTCAAAGGTACCTGTGATCATAGGGGAAATTTGCAATGGCAGTGCTGATAGGGAGGAAAGCAAGTAGAAAGGAGAGGAATACCCTGTTGAGTCTGTGTACAGTTAAAACAGAAAAAGAATAAAGTAGTAAAAATAAGAGTCCTGTAGTAACAAGAGCATCACAATTCTGAAAACCATAGTTGTTTCGTTAAAAAAAATAAGTTTATTTATTTTTTTTGAGAAAGAGAGAGAGGCAGAGAGAGAGGGAGAGTAAGAATCCCAAGCAAGCTCCACACTGACAGCGCAGAGCCCAATGCAGGGCTCGAACTCATGAACAGTTAGATCATGACCTGAGCAGAAATTGAGTCAGAGGCTAAGGACTGAACACCCAAGGCACCCCAGAAAACTACAGTTGTCTTAAATGGAATATTTCATCGAAATAAATGCACTTCATTTTACTAACAATAAGAAAATTAGTAAGCTAATGAAATACTTCATATCATTCATAGACACAAGGGTTACTCTTCTCAAAGCACTTAGCATAATAAACAAAAAAAGTAAAAAATCATACCTGAAAAGTTAATATAAACAATATAGAAAGTGACACAATTTCCACATGGTGAAAATATTAAGCAATCAGGTAAAACTGTAAAAAATCTTCAAGATAAACAATACATTTAAATATCTTTAAATTAGCAGTTATAGCTAAGAAATTACATAATGAATCAGCAATTTTAAAAATAAAACAGTAAAATGTGAGAAGAGAATTTAGAAAATTCACTGAAGAAAATCACCAAACCAAAAAAGAAACACAGAATTACTAGTTGGCCAGGAAGTAATAAGTGTTACTATGAAAAAAAGCAAAACAGCGAAGAGAACAAAACTATACAATGTGCTAAGAAAATGAGAAAGTGAAATATTTAGAACCCCTTAAAAATAACCCTTAACCTAACCCTAATGCAATCCAATGTGCAATTAAGTTCTCAAAGAAGAACAAACAAGACAAAGGGATTGATATAATATAAGACTGTTACTTATGGTTTTTCTCTATATACTGAAAGTTCATTACAGAATTCAGCAAAGTTGCAGGGTACAAAATCAATGTACAGAAATCGGTTGGAATTTTATACACCAACATTGAAACAACAGAAAGAGAAATCAAGAAACTGATCCCATTCACAATTGCACAAAAAACCATAAAATACCTAGGAATAAACCTAACCAAGGATATAAGAGATCTGTATGATGAAAACTGTAATAAACTTATGAAGGAAATTGAAGAAGACACAAAGAAATGGAAAAACATTCCATGCTCATGGATTGGAAGAATAAATATAGTTAAAATGTCATTATTACCCAAAGCAATCTACACATTCAATGCAATCCCAATCAAAATTGTACCAACATTCTTCTCAAAACTAGAGCAAACTATCCTAAAATTGGTATGGAACCACAAAAGACCCCGAATAGCCAAAGTAACATTGAAGAAGAAAAACAAAACAGGAGGCATCATCATCCCAGACTTTAGCCTCTACTACAAAGCTGTAGTCATCAAGACAGTATGGTATTGACACAAAAATTGACACATAGACCATGGAATAGAATAGAGAGCTCAGAATTTAACCCACAAATGTATAGCCAACTAATCTTCTACAAAGCAGAAAAGAGTATCCAATGGAAAAAAACAGCCTCTTTAACAGATGGTGCTGGGAACTGGACAGCAACATGCAGAAGAATGAAACTAGATCACTTTCTCACACCATACACAAAAATAAACTCAAAATGGATAAAGGACCTGAACGTGAGACAGGAAACCATCAAAACCCTAGAAGAGAAAGCAGGAAACAACCTCTTGATCTCAACCGCAGCAACTTCTTACTTGACACATCCCCAAAGGCAAGGGAATCAAAAGCAAAAATGAACTATTGGGACCTCATCAAGATTAAAAGCTTCTGCAGGGCAAAGGAAACAATAAAACTAACAGGCAACCGACGGAATGGGAAAAGATAGTTGCAAATGACATATAAGATAAAGGACTAGTATCCAAAATCTATAAGGAACTCACCAAACTCAACATCCGAAGAACAAACAATCCAGTGAAGAAATGGGCAGAAGATATGAACAGACACTTCTCCAAAGAGGACATCCAGATGGCCAACAGACACATGAATCGATGCTCAGCGTCCCTGCTCATCAGGGAAATACAAATCAAAACCACACTGAGATACCACCTCACGCCTATCAGAGTGGCTAAAATGAGCAAATCAGAGGACTCTAGATGCTGGTGAGGATGTGGAGAAATGGGCACCCTCCTACACTGTTGGTGGGAGTGTAAACTGGTGCAGTCCTTCTGGAAAACAGTGTGGAGGTTCCTCAAAAATTAACAATAGAACTCCCCTATGAGCCAGCAATAGCACTCCTAGGAATTTATCCAAGGGATACAGGGTTGCTGATGCATAGGGGTATATGTACCCTGATGTTCATAGCAGCACTCTCAGCAATAGTCAAAACATGGAAAGAGCCTAAGTGTCCCTCAACGGACAAATCAATCAAGAAGATGTGGTTTATCTATACCATGGAATACTACATGGCAATGAGAAAGAATGAAATCACCATCTGTAGCAACATGGATGCACCTTGAGGGTGTTATGCTGAGTGAAATAAGTCTGGCAGAGAAGGACAGTTACCATATGTTTGCACGTATAGGAGGATTAGGAGGGACTTAACGGACGACTGTGGGGGAGAAGAAGGGGAGAAATAGTGGGGAAGACAGAGGGAGGCAAACCATGAGAGACTCTTGAATGTTGAGAACAAACTGAGGGCTAATGGGGGTGGGGGCAGGGGAAGGGGGGTGATGGGCATGGAGGAGGGCACTTGTGGAGATGAGCACTAGGTGTTATATGGAAACCAACTTGACAATAAACTATTTAAAAAGGAAAAAATTAAAAAAAAGAAACAAAAAGAAAATTTCATTATATAATTAGGAAAATAGTATGTGATCCACAATTTTAGGACATATAAAACTGTTGGACTGTAATTCATAGGGAAAAAAATGCCAAACCTTTAGGCAAAATGATCATGTCACTTTTAAAGAAAATCAGGTGAATAGCAGCTTAGGAATAAGACAGAGTAAACAGCAAAATAAGACAACAGTGAAATCATATTTTAAGAACCACAAAAACTTATCTTAGAATTCAGACAAGCTGTCATTCAACTATCAAGAATATGAGAATGATTGACTTTTAAAGAATGTAGAATCAAGTCCTTTCTGAAGAAATCAACTAGAGGTAAAACTTTAGTGAAGAACAATGCTGAGCAATAAACACATTTAATTGGAGTTGTTAGAATCAAATTGGTAACTAAAGGAACCAATAATATTTAAGTTGTATAAGTTTTATAAAAGTAGAAATAATGAAAATGTGAGAATGTAAAATAACCTCATTGATGATCACATTGGAAATGAGTGAGAATCAAAGATATGCAAAGGTGATAAAATAAAATGTAGACTACCAAATAAATATGAGCCTAAGGATATTACAAAACACATACTACATGATGATTATTTGCACAGAATCAAAATCCTCATAGATTTCAGAATTATTACAAAAAGACAGAGGAAGCACACTATATATAGAAAAATATATTTAACACACACATGAAAGTAATTTAAGATCTCATGAAAATATGAAGCTAAGCATAACAAGCATATCAATATTTATAAATGGAGTTTAAGTCTTCTGCTTTTGGTTTTGTTCACTAATCAAAATTTAAATTTATTCTTTATAAGATATTTACCTAAAATAGAGAGACCCATCAAGGCTAAAGAGGTGGATAAAATTATAACATGAAAACACAAGCATTAAAAAGTAGGTGTTGCAATATTGATACTAGACAAGATTTCCAAAATCAATTTTTTGAATAAAAGAGTGCATGGGTTTGGAGAGGATTTGGTCTAAGGATATACATGCTCGTGTCCTGCCCCAAACAGCCTATGTATGTAGAAGGTATGGGTAAAGATGAATGAATAGCTAGATCAGATTTAGTGGAAATAAATTGTTTTAAAGTAGTAGATAAGCTGATCTCAGAATTAAACTATAGATTTAACAAAATTCTGAATAAATGTAATATTATTTCTTCATTTCATACCAATTGGTATTATTATAGAAGTACATAATAGTTATCTTAGAAGTGTTAAAGCTTTTAAGGAATGAACATAATAAAAAGTCTGTGCATATGTTAAAATTCTAAAGAAGAGAGAAATTGAGGAGATTGGAAAAAAATCTTAATTTTATGGATGATACACATATGATAATCACAGACGGGATGTATTCTGCATGATTTTTCCCATAAAATGTTACAAATCAAAAATGTTGCTAATACAAAGGGGAGAAATGGGAGGATTTTTATTGCTGTCTGGTCAAATTAGGCTTTGTACTTTCTGAAAGTGATATTCTAAGGCTTTCAGCACTGACTGGTGGATATGCACTTTGAGTATGATTACATCATGCTCAGAAGAACTCGGCACATTTAATACAACTATGAAAAGAAGAATAGTAACAGATAATGAAGCTGTTGGTGGCAGAGTGGGGATGTACTACTGGTAGTGATGGATGGAGCTACTGTCCATGAAGACCATTAGCTTGCTCCATGTAGCTATTCATGCTGCATCACTTCTGCCAGAGAATTGGTTGATCATGGGACTGAAGTGAAAGCAGATGTGTCACTAACATATATTCAGACAACTTAATGACTAATGCAGGCAAACAGAATCACATCTAGCCATTTACTGTGGGAGGCTTTGACATAAATTATTTTAAAATATTTTGGTTGTGTTGCCACCTTTATTCCACAACAGGATTATACAGAAGAACTTAATGGGAAGGAAAAACAAAGTGGAGATGAACCTAATTTCTGCAATACATTCTCAGAACCACATAGTGAGTTATATTCTCTGGCTTTGCCCACTTTGGTTCTGTTTAAATTTTTATTTTTGAAAATAATACATATAATATAAAATATATATTATATATAAAATATATAATTATAATATATTATATATAAATATATATAAATAATATATAAATATAATATATATAATTTGAAAATTATATATATAAATATAATATATATAAATATATAATTTGAAAATTATATATATATATATAAATAACCAATACAAGGTTACATTTAAAATCTAACCCTAAAACCAAGAGCACTCTGTATATGCTGTATGGTAGCCAATTTGACAAATTTATTTAAAAAAATAAAATAGTTCAAATGTTCACCATTTAAAATATTCAGTGAGAATGCCTATGTGTACAAAATCAGTAACATTTTACAGATCATGATCTTTCTCCTGATTTCTGCTGAGTGACATATAAGATCCATCAACAAATGCCTAGTGTATTACATGAACAATTCAGTATGATCTCTTCTAAGGCGTCAAGCAAATATTTAGGAAAAGTAAACAGTATTATCTGTCAACTGCATTTTGTATTTAAATCATTTTTATTTACTCATCATTACAGAAATAAATTACCATTCTATGTTTTGTATGGCCTGATATTCACTGTGTAACACGAAGTAAATTTGATCATGGTTAAATCTTTGTGCATCCATTGCTTGATAATAGATTGAAAACAAGGTTAGATGTGAGGAAACAAAATGTTTATCTTGCATTCACATAAAATCATGCTCCATTTGCTTTTATAATTAATAAGCAGTAATAGTATTTATCATGTTTTAAAATTATATATTATTAATTTTAATTATTTTTTGTTTTCCTTTACATATTTGTGATCAATCAAAGGAGATATTTTCAGTTATCTCTTCCATTTGGTTTCCAATTATTTTCTCCAATTTTAAAAGAAAAATTAAAGGCTTTCTATCTTGATTTAAGATAAAAATTTAACTTCTATGCTTGTGAGAACTATAATAATTATATAAAAATAGTTACATGGTGTCTACTCTTTGCAGTATGGTGAATGTAAATGTTGTTCAGGCGCAATCATCTTTTCTAAGATTTTAAAATCTAAAATATTTAATAAGATATAAATATAACAGAGTTGAAAAATATAGGTCATAAAATAGTTAAAAAATAAGTCATTATATTTGGAAAAGGAAGAAACGGCTTTAGCACAGGTCTTGAGAGATGGAGAAATATTCTGTCCCAGTTGAGATAGACACTAAAGTGCAAGTGGAATGTGGAACAAAGCAGATGCATTGAGACCGAGGAGCATCTTTGTAGAAATAATGAAGATCTGAAAGTATAAGCATGTATTAAAGAAAAATCCTTACTTTGGACAGGTCTTGTGTTTCATTAAAGGGATTAGGAAAAGATGAGGCTCAGAAAGTCGAGTGGGGTTAGTTCAAGCAGAAAATTAAATATCAGGAAAATAAGATTGGAGTATTATAAAACAGACATTGGCAATTTTGTTTTCATTGGTGCTACTTGTTTGCTTGGAAACTGAAATATCAAATCCTCTGGGAGAGACACGGAAAAGAAATTGCAGAGGAGAACTTTATGAATATTCCAGGCAAGACACACTGGGTTTGACCATGAACTAGAGAACTGACAATAGAGAGGTGCCAAACAATAATTTTGGTTATATTTTAGAATTGTCTTTATGTCTCCTTATGGCAATGAAAATAAAAATATATGCTAGTCTTTGTGTAAAGAGACACAAAAGTTTCAAGTTAGCTAGTAACTGTAATCAGAGTAATCACTGGGTTCTAATCCTGAAGGCAAGACTACACTGTATGTTAACTAACTTGAATTTAAAGAAAATAAATAAATAAATAAATAATTAAATAATTAAATAAATAATAAAAGTTTTTGTAATTTGAAAGAAGTATATACACTAAAACATATTGATGTTATATTTTCTGTCATTGAGTCAAATAAGAAAAATGTTGCAATTCCAAAATAATTTCCACATACTGTATTTAAAGAGAACCTCAGTTCTGATTGATTTTAGGAAAAACTTATACAAAAATAAAATATTCCTCTTTCCAATTCCCACCTTGACCTGATGAGGAACAATAAATTCTTACACAGGCTGAGACTTATCTACAGAGTGAGGATGGTAAAATGTCCCGTTGCTTTTCAGCCCCTATTGAGACATAACTCAAACTCTCAAACTCAGCTACCTCAACACAGAATAAGATCAAACACCAGCTATTGCTCTTCTCCCCCTTACCCCCATATATTCCCATTATATTCCTCACCAACTTTATATGTTTTCAGGACAGGGACATTGATAATTAAAATATCTTGCCTCAATTCTGTGGACTAAGTCAAGAGACAGTAAAATGAAGGAGATGTAACATATATAATATCATAATTTTACTCTGCAAAGCTTCCTCCTAAAATATTTTTAGGGACCTGTGGTATGTAAAATGATAACAATAGCCTAAGTATAGGAATGTGCCTCAACTTTCAGAAACATTGCATTCTAGCTCTATAGAAATCTCAATTACTCCCATTTGTGACTCATCTATTTTCTTTATGTATGGTGTTCTTAGAAATTATGAGAATCTTAATTTTAAGATTTCCATATTAATTATTTATCTTATGTTTGTTATTTTCATGTCTTCTTTAAAAACATGTCTTCACCCAACCTTAAAAAATAGTACAATGTGTTTTAAAATGTTTATAATTTTGCTTGTCATATTTAAATTAAATCTACTGTGTATACTGTGAGGTAAACATCCAATTCCTTTTAAATTTTGGAACAAATTAACCTTTCTCTATTTCTTAAGTAACTAGCCCTTTCTCCATTAATTAGTTGTACTATCAATATATGATTTCTTCATGTGGTCTAGTCTGTTTTTAAGCACTACATTATTTCCATAGTTTTATGTTTCTTTTTGTATATCAACATCATATTATCTTAATTAATATAGTTTTATTATAACCACTGACATCTGGAAGGGAAAGTCTCCTTCTTTAATTTGCTTTAGTTGTGCTTGACAATTCTTAATTATTTGATCATTTATATTTATTCTAGAATTACTCTGTCAAATATATTTTGTTCCATGCAACAATATATATTAGGATTTTCAGTAGAATTGTATTGAATCATAGTTCAGTCTGGAAAGAACTGACATGTCTATGCATGAATATGATTTATATTTCAATAAGTTAGCTTACTTATAATATCACTGCATAAATGTCACTATATAATTTTTAAAGTCTGTAAGTATTTTTACTCTGAACTATTATTAAAACACTTAGAAACTCTGAACTATTGTTGACATTATACTCATGACTTCATTTTAATTATGTGGTTATTTGTTTTTTACACGTGTCCAGACATGAAAGTGTATATTTATTTTAAATAAAACTTGTAAAAATCTCTTCTATTATTTCTAAGAATTAACCTGTTTTGGCAAATGAATTTATCGGAATATGGAACTTCCATTACTAGTTTTTATATTTTTGATAACAAAAGGATATTAGATTTGATAAAATAGTCTTTTATGTTTATGTAAATTATCTTTTCCAATATGTTAACAGGGTGAATATGTTAACAGGCATAATTTTTAATACTTCAGTAAACTAGCATTCTTAAGTAAACATTATCTGGTTATTATTACAACTATTTACCCATATCTCTATCTATATCTATCACCATATTGTTTACATCTCGTTTGCAAATTATATTTTTAGTGGTTACCCTTAAAATTAAACATAGTTGATATTTTAAAAATGAAGTAATTAAAAATCACTACTGCCATTCCTCCAAAGACTTAAAAATCCTAATCAGCTCCAAGCAGTTTGCATATTTTTGTTATACAACATTTCAGTTTTATTTATACTTCCTGTCTACTACTTTAAATATCATCATCATCATACTCCTCATCTTCCTCCTCCTCATTATCATTTTTTTTGCATAAATGTTGTGTTATTTTATTTAAATAGATCTCATGCCCAGTGAAGAGGCCAGTGTGGGGCTTGAACTCACAACCCTGATCTGAGATCAAGAGTCAGACACTTTGGATTCCTGGGTGGCTAGCAAGTTGAATGTCTGACTTTGGCTCAGATCATCGTCTTGCAGTTCATGAGTTTGAGCCCTATCTGCTCTGCTGTCAGCATGGAGCCCACTTTGGATCCTTTGCCTGGCTCCCATCTGCTCTCTCTCAAAAATAAATAAACATTAAAAGAAAAAGAGTCTGAAGCTTAGCTGACTGAGCCACGCAGGACCCTTAAAATATAATTTTATCAATAGAGCAATCTAGTGTCTCTCAGTTCTTTAAAATTATTATTCCAGGAGCACCTGGGTGGCTCAGTCAGTTGAACATCCAACTTCAGCTCAGTGCATGATCTCACAGTTTGTGAGTTCAAGCCCTGTGTATGGCTCTGTGCTGACAGTTGGGA
Organism: Hyaena hyaena; assembly: GCF_003009895.1. NCBI lineage: Eukaryota > Metazoa > Chordata > Mammalia > Carnivora > Hyaenidae > Hyaena > Hyaena hyaena. Next base: position 133,566 of record NW_024082098.1, on the reverse strand, counting down.
GCCTGGAACTTGCTTCGGATTCTGTGTCTCTTCCTGTCTCTGCTCCTCCCATGCTCATGCTCTGTCTCTCTCAATAATAAATAAATGCTATTTTTAAAAAATAAATAATTTTATAAGTAATATAGTAATAAATTTATGTTTTTATAAATAATATAAACATATAAACACTAAATACTGTTCCATTTTAAAAATCTTACATATATTGCTTTTGAAAAAGCTCTTGTTACATATTTTTCTTATAGTTAATTTTCCTTTTTCCTTGGTTGCTTTTAATATAATCTTTTTGGCTTTGTTTTGCTGCAAGAATTTATTATAAAGGAAGTGATTTTTACTTATTTTCTGGTATATGTTCCTCTTTTAGCTGTGATTTTATATCTTTTACGGTGTTGGACATTATGAGAATATTCCACTGACTTGCTGCTATTTTCAGGCCTTTTAATCCATAGTCCTGTTCATTTAACTGTTGTTTCATTCTTTAAAGTCTTCTTGTTTTTCTCAATTGTATTCTGAGTGATCTTTTTAAATATATTGTAAATTGTACAAAATTTCAATTCCTCTGTGACTAATATGGTGCTTTATTTATCAATTGATTCCTGTTTCTGAGTTCATTTTCATATACATAAATCTATTTTTTCCTTCCTCGTCACTTCATTTGGGTTTATTTGCTCATTTTGTCAATAAAATTTGTTTATGTATTTTAGGATTATTGGCTGGAATGAACTAAGAGTTAAAAATATAGCATATTAATACTTCTTGGGTTCTGTGTTAGTAGATCTGGAATTAGTGCAGACCAGATACAGTAGAATCTGCAATTAGCAGTTAAAAGAGAACAAAGAATAAAATATATTCCTGGTCTCTCTGTAACCATGATAATAGAGCTCGTTGGACCGGTGATGGGCGTGTAGCTTCAGAAAGTACAAACACTAAATATCTCACCTTTTATGAAAGAATAATAAACCAAGAACAGTATATATTTGATTTATAAACTGTTGAGTTTACTGAAAAGCTTCCAATTTACCTGACAGAGTTTAAGAAGAGCGGCTGCAGTCCTGCATGAAAACAGAACTTTCTTTAGGAGAAAATAGAAAGAAAATTGGTGGACGAGTTAAAGGTCTGATGGGATGTGGACAAGTATATAGGGCATTCCTGAAGATTTGGATGTGATGTCAAGCAATGTATTAAAGCTAAAGATCCATGACTAAGAACTATGAGGTCTCTCTGTAAAAAAAAATAGTGATGGTGATGACCTGACTAGAGGTTGAAAAGGAACCACTGAGAAAACTGAAATGTTTGTAGGAATCCAACAGTGTGTCAGTAAGGGCTCTGTCTAGGCAATTTCAGCAGTGAGAGGGAAAGAACCAAAACAATAAAACAATCACACACACACACACACACACACACACACACACACACACACCAGTTCTCTTGGTTGAAGTTGGTTCAAGTAGAAATTGTCTAAGAGAGGAAAGAGTCCTGAGAGGACATAAAGAATTCTCACTCTACTCCGTACTAAGAGATAGCTGCTTCTTCTCTAATATCCTTACAAAGTCTTAAAGAATTTCAGTACACTTTCAAAGTTCCCCTATTGGAGTATGAAAGGCATATGTGAAAACTGACCAAGAACATACTGTAGAGTAGGCTCTCATAATCCTAAATTTTACCATATCCCATGAGAACTCACTGACATGAGCTAAATTGTAGAACCACGGTGATAAATACAAATCTCCAAGTCATTAATTGATGAAAACCTAGTTTGGGCAGAGATACCAAATTGGCTTTAAAAGTACACCAAAGACTATGCTCTATCCTTCTATTGCAAATGCTATTTTAAATAGCAATTTATCAAGTAAATATATGAAATAATACTTTTCAGAGTTAATACATTTCTCAAAATTCAGAATCCCTTTTTATCATGGTGAAGCAAAGTTTTGAAGGGGAAAAATTATGAATACAATTTTCTTTTCCCCCTCTGGGAAATCTGATAACCAGGTTGTTGACTGAAGTGACTGGCTGTTTTCCTCATCAGCCAAACATAACCTTAATACTATTGGAAAGGCCATCAAGAGCTTCCAGAAATCAGATTTTAGAGTCAAATATGCTGTGCAAGTATATTATTTTCCTTTCATTTTAAGACTGCCATTCTGGAACATTCAAAATCGTTACATTCATAACTGGAGACAGAACAAACATGCAAAGCTATGGTTTTCAAATTTGCTATGCATTTCAAACCAAGCACTGTTATGATTGCTGAGAAAAATAAAACAGCTTTCACACTAACACAGAATACAGAGCTGATATGGTCATTTCCTAGCATTTTTAGATATTTATGAAGTTTTTTTTCCCTGAATTTTCACTTGGAACACAACTAGATTTCATTCTAGTAAATTATCCTGTTTCAAGTATGTAGCCCTGTGCTCTCTATTCATTTTTCATAAAATGCTATATGAATGTATGTATAAAATTATTACCCTCATTTCAGAGATGAAAAGCCTAAGCAGGGTGTTTAAATACCTTTATAGAGTCACATAACATACAGTCACATAGCAACATAGAAGAGCATACTATGTTCTACCAAACATAGTTTTTCTGCTCCATCCACCATTCTATAACCCATCCTTAAAAGTGATTTGCTTTAATAGGAAAAATAAGTAAATGAATAGAAGAAATATTTCTAAATCTTAAAGCACTATGGCAAAACTATGTTTCATTATTGTTAAAATAAGTACTCTTAAGTATATTATGTGATATTTACATACATCAACAATTGAAATATGAACTTTATCCATGTATGGATTTGATAATTTTGTTTTATTTTCTCCTCTGATTTTGCATGTAAGAGTTAAGAAGTAAACAAGCATGACTTAAAGAGAGTTTGTTCAGTATATGCAAAGAATGATCAATTGTCTACTTATGCAAAGGACTAATATAGGGGCACCTGGGTGGCTCAGTCAGTTGAGCCGATTTTTCATTTTGGCTCAGGTCATGATCTAATGGTCCATGAGATCGAGGCCTGTGTTGGTCTCAAGGTTGAGCATAGAGCCTGCTTGGAATTCTCTCTTCTGTGTGCTCTCTCTCTCTCTCCCTCCCTCCCTTCACCTCTCCCCTGTTCAAGTTTGCTTTCTCTCTCTCAAATATAAATAAATAAACACTTTAAAAATTTTTTAAAGGAGTAATATAAGGTGTCTTGGCTTAATAGCTCTCCAGCCACACTTAACTTGCTTCCAGTTGACACAATCCTTGCTTGCTGACCTAAGGCCCATGATCTATAACAAAACTAATTTACTTTCTTTGAGATTTGCAGACCACTGGCCTTGGGGAATGAAGTACAATACCTTTCCCAGGCCAAAGAGGTCAGCAGTTCTGTTTAAAGCCACCGTGGCTTTGTGATTAGTCCAGCAATTTTTGAGAAAAATGTTTTTCTTTTTAAAGGTCACACAAATGACTTACTGACCTCCCATTGCACATCTGTAGATTTTGCCCTCCTTTGCAGAAAGAATAGTGTACTCTTGCACATCCCCAGGTTCCAAGGAACCAAGTCTTCTTGCACAACTTCCTCCAGGTAGCAGGAACCAGACCTTCTTGCACAACTTTGGAGCACTAAGATAACTCTGTAGTTGGCATCATGGAATCTGCACGTAATCAAGAAATGTCACAGACCACTGCACTCCCTTAACTGATTTAACCCTTTTAAAAATGTCTGGGACAGGCAGAAACCTTGGAATTGGCTTTCAGACAGGGGTCCACCTGCTCCTCAGGTTGCCAAACTCTTGAGTACAGTTCAAATTCCTTTCCAATAAAATCTCATCCCTTGAGTTTTGGCCTTTTGAGCAACAGCAGCCAAATTTGGGTTTTGGTAACATTATTGGATCTGGGCAGCTATAACAGAATACTATAGACTTGGTGGCTTATAAACAAAAATACTTTATTTTTAGAAGTCTAGAAGTCCAAGATCATTTTCAGGTGCATGATGTCTAAATTAAATATTTTCCTTAGATAGGCAGTATGTAATTGAATTATACCATTTAAAGCACTAACATTTATAAGCAAATGATAATTGTAGCTATTGCACGCAATAGTTATATTTTATCTTGTTCACAATACGTACTTGGGTTTCTGATGGCTTGGGGAATTGATGGTAACAGTAAGGGATATAATGTTGAGAATTCATGAGACAGCTCTGTCATATTAATGATTTCTTTAAGATTTGATTTTAGAGGGGCACCTGGGTGGCTCAGTCAATTAAGTGTCTGATTTCAGCTCAGGTCATGATCTCACGGTTCGTGGGTTTGAGCCCCGCATCGGGCTCTGTACTGATAGCTCAGAGCCTGGAGCCTGCTTTGGATTCTGTATCCCTCTCCCTCTCTGCCCCTGCCCCCACTCACTCTGTCAATCTCTCTCTCTCTTTGAAAAATAAAAATAAACATTAAAAAAACATAAAAAAAGATTTTATTTTGATCAGTAGGATAATGGAGGAATTTGTTAATGTAAGGAATAACTATCAGCTATGTACTGCCTCAATGTACCAGTTTTCGATGTACCATCCACACTGTTTACCAATGGGTTCCCAAATCAAGGGATGTATAAACTTCGTGTTGACCAAACTTTTTAACACCTGGTAGGTACATTGCTTGGTTATAGTGTAATAGATTTTAAATGTTGGTGTTTGTTATTGATCTCACACATATTTATATAGACATTAGTGTGTGAATGATCACTTAATGAATATCCTGGACAGGAACACATCTACCTTCAAATTGACTCTTTATCAAGAAGACTCCAAGAATTTTTATTTTAATATAATCCTACTCTGACTTTATTTTTTTTATCTTCATATCCTTATGTAATGATAATTGCATAATGAAAGTGACACAAAGCTAATGCTTATGTTTGGATTGTGCTTTTTCATAATAGCAAAATGGTATGATAATCAGATGATATGGAAACTCTGCCAAATGTTATTCTTAAATATTTTTATAGAAAAATTAATGCAAGTTACAAATAAGACAAGTGGCTATCAATGTATTCATCTCCATTTATGGCAGAAAATGGTCTCAAATTTGTTGACATTTCAGTATCTCAGACTCCAAGTGATTCTGGAAGCTCAAAACCAAAACAGTGCATTATTTACATTCATAATTTGCCTGCTTTTGAGGAAAATGACATCTGTGCAGTTTTTTCCTTCCAAAACATATTAATTTCCACATAGACTGAATTTAGAGCTGAGAAAGCTAATGTAGAATACCATTTCTATCCTGTCATGTATAAATAACAACATTACCAAATATAAATTTATTTTCTAGTAGACATACTTTTTGCATAAAAAAATAGATCAATATTTCATACTATAATTTGTTAATTTTGTAATCAATTTCTTTATAATATTTTTAGAATATTTAATTAAAAATAATGCCTTTTATTTGGGGGCTTGGTGTCCAATTCTTTGAGTTTAATATATGCAAAGATTCATGTGTCTTTATGTTTTTAATTCTCCCCTTATATTCTTAATCCCAATCTTCTTATTACTTATTCCTGCAACTCAGACATGAACTATATTCCTGTGCTTTCCTAAAATAATCACATGATGAGAAGTGTTTCTCTTTTTTCTCCCTGTCTTTATATGATTGCTTCATACATAAACAATACATCTTTTATTCCACAAAGTGATTCTTAGTTTCCTAGAGTGCAGGGTGCTGCATTTCAGAGCTTCTCAAAATGACAAGGGAGATGCAAGTGGACTGGGAAAAGAGTAGTCCTCATATTATGATATGTTATCTAGGGAAAAAAGGTTTCTAGATTTGGGTCATTTATGAGCTTCATATTGTAATACTCACTATTTTATATGTCAAAATAAATAAAAATTCTTATATCCAGATACTTCAAACTGGTGAAAAGCAGTCTATTAATTTGGGTCTTAAAGGATAAAAATTAGAAGATAAAGGTGGTTTTGAACCCTAGTTCTGAGCATTTCAGATTATTTATTTTCTATAAACTTACCTCAACTTCCAAATATCTGTGAATGGCTTAAGTTTATGTCATCTCTGAAACTCTTAATTGTTGTGTCCTAGTTTGCAATTGTGTGAATTGTTCCTGGGGTCAATTTGGAACTCAAAGGGTCACATGCACAAACCAGAAAAGTACATTTCCTGTTCAAGGTTTATCTCTCTGATAATGCTTTCTGGCTCTCCACTGCCTCATCATCTGGCAGTAGAACCATACTAATTTCTGAAAGCTTTCTATATTGACCCCGCTTTCCTTCTAAATCAAACGTGTCTGTGTACTCCGAGAGCAGATACCATAATGGAGTGAGAATTGCAAAAGGTATATTGAAGAGTAACGCTTTTTAAGGAAAAAGGGGCAAGTAAGTAGGACTGTGCAGGGCAAATAATCAGGCTGTGATTCCAGCATGACCATTTAAGCCAGTCCAAATGAGAGCAAATACTACCTGTTAAAGAAATCCCTTTGTTGGGCAGAAATGACTGAATCCTTTTACTACATCTTGGTCAACTATTGGCTGGGTGCCTTCTTTCTAAGAGCATAGCTGCTACTCTAAAACATCGGTATATCCTGAAAGTCCTAAGAACAGGAGATTTTAACATTGTAGTTGGACAGAAGGTACTGCTAGGATAAGGTAGTCTAAGTGGTGTTTCTGCTTTCCCAAGTCTGACACAGCAAGCCAAAAAATAAAATAAAATAAAATAAAAGTAAAGTAAAATTAAATAAAATAAAAATGTCTAACTAATTTCTTTACCTCACATAAAAAACCTCATAAATCAATTTATTTCTATGTCTATCTATAGTTAGAGCTGAAAATTCACAGAATATTATTAAAGTAGACCATGGATAAAGAATAATCTATGTCCATATTATCCAAAGCAATCTATGGATTCAATGTCGTCTCTATCAAAATGCCAACTGCATTTTTCACAAAACTAGAACAAATGATACTAAAATTTATATGTAGCCACAAAAGATCCCAAATAGCCTAAGCAATCTTAAGAAAGAACAAAGCTAAAAGTATTATAATTCCAAGTTCAAGATATACTGCAAAGCTGTATAATCAAAACATTATGATACTGAAACAAAAATAGACACATAGATCAATAAAACATAATAGGGAGTTCAGAAATAAATGTACATTTATTTGTTCAATTAATCCATGTCAAGAAAGGTAAGAATATACATTGGGGAAAACACAGTCTCTTCAATAAATGGTGCCTGAGGGCCGCCTGGGAGGCTTAGTTGGTTGAGCGTCCAACTCTTGATGTTGGCTAGGGTCATGTTCCAAGGGTTGTGGGATTGAGCCCTGTGTTAGGGTTTGCACTGAACATGGGGTCTGCTTAAGATTCTCTCTCTCCCTTTCCCTCTGCCCCTTCCTCCTGCTCTCTCTCAAATAATAATAATAATAATAATAATAATAATAATAAAATGATGCTTGAAAAACTGAACAGCTATACACAAAAGAATGAAACTGGACCATATTCTACCATACACAAAAATCAACTCAAAATGGATTAAAGACTTAAATATGAGACCTGAAGCCATAAAAATCTTAAAAAAGAATATAGGCAGAAATTTCTCACATAAAAATAGCAATATTTTCTAGATAGATCTCTTGGGTCAAGGGAAATAAAAGCAAAAATAAACTATTAGGATTACATGAAAATAATAAGCCTTTACACTGTGAAGGAAATCACCAATAAAACAAAAAAAGCAACCTACTGAAATGGAAAAGATGTATGCAAATGATAGATCTGATAAGAAATCAATATCTAAAATATATAAAAAAAAACCCTTAGAGAACTCAAAACCATAAAAACAAACAATCCAATTAAAAAAAGGCAGAGTGGACATGGAGGTACATGCTGGTTGGCTGCCAGGAGGAACTTGAGGGAAGCCAGCAGCAGGGTAAATGCACTTCTAGCTCCTGTGAGTGAGAAACCACATACCTTCTGGGTCACCTTCCAAAAATTAGACTGTAAAGGAAGAAACTACTTGGGGTTGCCTAGGAGGAACTGATTTTCTAGGTAAGGATTCACAGAGTTTTTGTGGCATGTGTTGACAAGAAGGATTCAGAAGTTTCAGTCACTGAACCTGATGTAACTAATGTCTCTCCTGAGCCAGACCTGTTTGAGGTGAGGCTGTGGGATCACATGTTGGGCTCCGCTTTGACAGGGTGGACCCTGCTTAGGTTTCTCTCTCTCCCTCTCTCTCTCTGCCCTTCCCATGTTTGGATGTGCATGTGCTCTTTCTGAAAATAAATACATAAACATTAAAAAATAATTTAGAAGGAATCATGCTAAGTGTTACCATCAGCTTGAGTGTTCCCACCAGTGGATCTCTACTTCATCCGTGTGTGACTTCTCTTGACTCTGCCTTTCTTCTAGTAGCATTGATGCATTGGAGGATTTTATACTTAGTGAACCTTATAAATTTCCATTCACTCCTCCTTTAAGGGTCATTCAGCTTATGCTACTATACTTCCCAGGTCCTGTCCCACCAATTCTGGGTTTTTATCAAATGAAATATGAAAATGTACAAGTAAAAATAGCAGTTAGTTTTAAAATTTCATGAAAGTGTGAAAAACAATTTCGAATTCTGTACAGTTCATACACCTTATTATAATAGAGTTCCAATCTCACATGTGAAATGCAGTTAGTTTTGGCCAGCTTGAAGTGTTTTGAGAGAAAAGCTTATTGATGTGGATTATTGAACAGAAGTTCCCCAAATCAGTTGAAATTAGTATTTCTGGAACTGTAACTTTCGGAGCCAAGAGTCATGAGAAGCAGCCATTTGACGATATTTGCATTGTAGGCACAGCATATTTAAAGCTTCATTTCAGAATCTTAGATTACACACTCACTGCTTGTTATGTGGATAAGAATTCAGTTCAAGTTTGTGCATCAGGAAAACCAAAAGTAAGTACATACAGGAAACTAATTCTTCTATGATATTTGGTATTCTGAAGCTCCTGCTCTAGTAATATGGATTATTATTACTATAATTACCTCATGTTTAAATAGGATTTATATAATGGTAACATAATAATCATTTATTTTTAGTGTGTACGCATATAACCTATGAATGAAAAAAAATCATATGAATGATTTAATTATAATAACGCTTTGGTTTAATGTTTTTAGTATGACATAGTTTGAAAGAACATTTTAAAGACTAATGTCTCCTACTTTGTAACCCTTTGATTTTACTCAAATAGGATCTAGAGCACAAAATAGTAGCTATTCATTTTAGGCTTATCTTAGACTAATCCTGGGTCACCCTACCATCCACGTCCCTTCCCTTCCCTGTGGCAGATGTAGCTAATCAGTCACAGCCTTCTTTCTCTACTGAGTCTTCCTGGATATGGGCTCAGACTCCTTATCATTGCAGAACTGCAGGCAGCCACTCCTGATGGATTGTAGATGATGTGCAAGATAAAAAACTCTTTGCTCTTTCAAACCTGAGTAGTAAGCTCCTAGCACAATGTGTTGTTACAGAATATCAGATACCATATCAGAAACCACTGTAAATCTTTTGAAAAAAAAAAAGTCAATGAAAATGAAGGAATATTGTTTATTTATTATTTTTTTAAAAATATTTTTATTTATTTCTAGGGGAGAGAGAGAGAGACAGCATGAGCAGGGGAGGGTCAGAGAGAGAGAGAGTCACAGACTGAAACAGGCTCCAGGCTCTGAGCTGGCAGTCAGCACAGAGCCCAACGCGGGGCTCGAACCCATGAACCGCGAGATCATGACCTAAGCGAAAGTCAGATGCTTAATCGACTAAGCCACCCAGGAGCCCCGAAGGAATTTTATTTAAATACGAATCTGTTCTAATCAAAGTTATCTTCTTGACTAATAATTGCATAATCTAAAACAAATTAAAAATAAATACAAATAAGGAGCAGAGGACTTGAACAGAATTTTATTTTTCAAAAAAGACCTACAGATAGCCACAGACATGAAAATATGCTCAACATCATTAAGGAAATGCAAATCATTAAGGAAATGCAAAGTGAGATATCATCTTATACCTGTCAGAATTGCTAAAACCAAAAAGATAAATAACAAATAATAAGAGTTGGCAAGGATGTGGAGAAAAAGGAAACCCTTATGCACCCTTGGCAGAAATGCAAACTGGTGCAACTGATGTGGATAACAATATAAAGATTCTTCAATAATTCCAGGAATTCCACTACTTGGATTTACCCAAAGAAAATTAAAACACTTCATGTCTTTTAAAACACTTCAAGTGTGAAAAGATATATTCACACTTATGTTTATTGCAGCATTATTTACAGTACCCAAGGTATGGAAGCAACCATAGTGTCCATGGATAGATAAATGGTAAAGCAGATATGGTATATATCTATCTACATCTATGTCTAAACTTATTTTAATGTTTATTTATTTTTGAGGGTGGGAAGGAGCAGAAAGAGGGAGACAAAGAATCTGAAGCAGACTCCAGGCTCTGAACTGTCAGCACAGAGCCTGATGCAGGGCTTGAACTCCCAAATCAGGAGATCATGACCCAAGCCGAAGTCAAAGGCCAACTGACTAAGCTAATCAGGTGCCTCTATCTCTATCTATCTCTATCTCTATCTCTATCATCTCTATCTCTCTATCTCTCTATCATCTATATGTTTCTATATCTATATCTATGTCATCTATCTAAATCTATATCACCTATATCTATTTCTTTCTATCTATCATCTATCTATCTATCTATCTATCTATCTATCATCTATTGGGACATTGTTCAACAATAAAAAAGACATGAGATATTACCATTAACAACCACATAGATGGATCTTAAAGATATTATGCTAAGTAAAATAAGTCAGACTGAGAAAGACAAAGATATTATTTCATTTATACGTAGAATGTAAAAAAAAACCACAAAAGAATAAATAAACAACCAAGCAAAAGCAGAATCAGCCCTATAAATACATAGAACAAACTAATGGTTGCCAGAGGGATGGGGAGGAGTCAACTGGTGAAGGGAAGTGAGAGATACAGGCTTCCAGTTATGGAATAAATAAGTCACAAGAATAAAAGGTACAAGACAGGGAATTAGTCAATGATATTTGAGCAGTGTTGTGTTGTGACAGTAGGTGACTATACTTGTGTTGAGCATAGCATAATATATAGGGAAGTTGTACACCTGAAACTTATGCAATGTTATGTGTCAACTATTTACTGAAATAAAAATAAATAAAAATAAGATTAAAAAGGAACCCATAGATATAGTCAGAAAAATACGTCATTTGGAAGTTTTTTCCCCTAAGGCAAAACAACTGAAATATCAAAATAAACACAAAACACTCCATAAGAATTTTTCAATATATAAGCTTATATATTTTAACTTTATTTGTTCTATAAAATTATATTATCAAGAATAATGTGTGGTGGATCAGTTGGGTGAATATTTGACTGTTGATTTGGGCTTGGTTGGTGGGAGGGAACCCCACATCGGGTTCTGCACTGACAGCATGGAGCCTGCTTGGGATTCTCTCTCTTTCTCTGTCTCTCTGCCCCTCTCCCTCTTGAACTTTCTCTCTCTCAAAATAAATAAATAAACTTAAAAAAAGTTCATCCTGAAAACCACACAATATTGCTGAGAAATATTAAAAAATCCCTCAGTAAATGGAGAATTTTCATTCTATATGTGTGGACTGGAAGAGTCGACATTGTAAAGGGAGTAATTCTGTGCAAAATTTTGTAGATATTGTCAAACTGAACTTAACACTTATATGGGTTTGATAGGAATTATATAAATATACAGTAATCCAGATAGTGTAGCTTTGGTGAAAAATCTGGTATGTAGATCAATCAAACAGAATTGAGAGTCAAGAAATAGCCTTTGCATTTTTGGTTGTATCAATCTGTAATAAGTGACATTAGAAAAAGATATCTTCAAAATGTGTTGAGACAATTTAGCATCCTTTGGAAAACAAATTAATTAGCTACTTTATATTATACATAAAATTAACTTAAAAAGATGAATAAACCTAAATACAAAAGCTAAACCTATAAAATGTCTACAATCGGTCAGAAAAAGACAAATACCATATGACATTACTCATATGTGGAATTTAAGAAACAACACAGATAAACACTGGGGAAGGAAGAAAAAAGAGAGCGAGAGAGAGAGAGAAAGAAAGAGAGAGAGACGCAAACCATAAGGGACTCTTAACTATAAATAACTAACTTAGGGTTGCTGGAAGGAAGGCTGGAGGGGGATGGGCTAAATGGGTGATGCGAACTAAGTAGGGCACCTGTTGTGATGTGTACCAGGTGTTACATGTAAGTGATGGGTCACTACATTCTACTCTTGAAACCAATACTACATTATATGTTAACTAACTAGACTTTAAATAAAAAAATAAAACAAAACAAAACAAAAAATACAGAGGACAAACTATCCATGACTATGAGTTAGGCAAAGAGTTCTTAGATGAACCACCAAAAGAATGATTCTTAATAGGAAAGAAAAAATAATGACCTACTGGACCTTCTCAAAATTAAAAACTCTGTACTTCAGAGGACACCATTATGAAAAGGAGAAGATAAGCTACAGATTGAGAGAAAATGTTTACAAAATATGTCTGATAAAGGCAATATATTCAGAATATCTCAAGAACTGTTCAAAGTCAATAATTAGATACTAAATACACCGTTAAAAATGGGCCAATGATTGAATAGACATTTTGCCTTAGGAGGGTTTTTATCTAAACACAATTTTATATATCACAAACATAATTAATTTTATTCACCTAACATTTATGTTTCCTTTAGCACCTATATATATTCCACTGATATTTAATAAAGCACATTACTGAGGTTGTATTTTTTAAATAAAACATTATGCTATTCTAATTTGCATATGTGTGCAGGCTACAGAGCATGGTTTCATGGTCAGCCCATGTACCCACAATGTTAGCTTGAATACGATAAACTACAACTTAAATTTTAAATACAGGCATAAGGAGGAAGCATAATATTTGCTTATAATGTATTATAACATTTATTGAAAATACTATATCTCATATAGGTGGGATATCAGACGTATTTTACTTAAAATATCTCGTTTTTTTATTCTGATTTTTAATTATTGAAAGACAATCTCATGGTTTATATACATCTAAATAATTGTTTTAAAAGTTAAGAAGTCTATTGTTTTCTAACATCTTAAGAAGTATACACCATGATGGGGCGCCTGGGTGGCTTAGTCGTTTAAGCGTCCGACTTTCGCTTAGGTCATGATCTCGCGGTTCGTGGGTTTGAGCCCCGCATCGGGCTCTGTGCTGACTGCCAGCTCAGAGCCTGGAGCCTGCTTCAGATTCTGTGTCTCCGTCTCTTTCTGACCCTCCCCTGCTCACGCTGTCTCTTTCAGTCTCTCAAAAAATAAAAAAAAATTAAAAAAAAAAAAAAAAGAAGTATACACCATGAATGTTAAAGCAGATGACAGGGAAACACTTAAATATTTTTCTAAAGCCTTAGGTCACAGTGTATAATGATGCTATATTGCATATGAATGATTGGACGGAGAAAGGTATCATTTTGAACATATGTTTGTCGTCAAGGCTATACTCCGCAAACTTTTATTGTGCAACAAGCAGATCACCCTTAAATGTAAAGTGGTGAGAAAGTTATAAAAAAAAACAGGTCCCAAATGAAAAAAAATGTTAAAGAACAAAAAAGAGAGAGAGAAAGCTTTAAGAGTTGTTATGTGTTCCTCAGTGATGTGGACTGCATGTTGAGACAGATTTCTAACACATGAGGTAATAACAAATTATGTATATTCACCTTTGGAAGTAGGGTAGTGTGGAGACCCAAAACTTAAATGTGTAGACAGGTTCACAAAGTGATATAAATGTAAGAATCTAGCCAGAGGTAAGATTAGGAAGCTGACTGATTTTTTGTAATGTTTGGTTTTCATTGAGTCATGGATACAGAGAATGTGTTTTTCCTTCATAAACTATCTCCTCATGAGAAAAGCCAAAAAGGAAACATTGGTGAATAATGGCTACACTGGGCCTGAATGTCAAAAAATCATTGGGGAGGAGTAGATCATAGGAAACTCTCAAGTGCTGTGATCGAGCTGATAAGATGACCATTATTCAGCTCTGCCAGAATGTTGCAAAGGGCTAAATATGTGTAAATTTGTCCATTGTTTTTGAGAAGAGTACGCATCTCAAATATTATGTGGTACTGCATATTTGGATACAAATTTAATTAACACACACATTTGTGCACCAATATTTCATTATCCAAATGAAACCTCAATTTGGGCAATATAGAACATTGCCAATATGCAACATCTAATAGTAGTGATATCTGAATTGTATAGTTATTAAGTGCTGCTGTAAAATTTTTAACATGTTGTAAATCAGATGACTCTGAGTTTAAAGCATCATGGTTGATAATCTGTAAAACTCGCAGCATCTAGAATCCAGAAGCAATTGCTATCTCTATTTGCAATTTCAGTTTAATTTTTTTAAATGTTTATTTATTTGAGAGAGAGAGAAAAAGAAAGAGAGAGAGAATGAGTGTGGGAGGGGCAGAGAGAGAGGAAGACACAGAATCCAAAGCAGGCTCCGGGCTCTGAGCTGTCAGCACAGAACCCAAAGTGGGGCTCAAACTCATGAAGTGTGACAACATGACCTGAGCCTCTGTTGGATACTTAACTGACTGAGCCACCCAGGCACCCTGCAATTTCAGTTTAAACATTAACATGATATGCTTCTTGACAGAAAGAGTTTGTCAGCTATTTTTTTTTTCTTATACCTATGGAGCAGTCAGTAACATCTTAGGATTCCTCTAAATATTTTGTAATAAATGAGTGAAATCTACAAATTGATATAGCTTTCTTTATGACATTAAGTAAATTATTAGAATAGGTTATTATAAGCCTCTATAAGATAAAGGACCTAAATTTATTCTTTTTTTCCCCCCTAGCTCTTCACTCTCTACTTTATCAAGTATATATAGGGGAAATTAACTTTTGGAATCATATGAAGCATCTGTTAGAGACATGAGAGTAGAGGAGAATGAACCCCTATAGACCACTCTTTCTGTTGCTAAGTGAATGTCATAAGGAAGTCATATCCATTATACTAAAGTAATGGTGTAATTCCTGAAATAAAACTTACATCCACAGAATGAAGAAATATTTAAGAATTGGGTATAACTAATTCAAATTTGAGGATTTTATATATTGGAATATTTTTTATGCTTGTTGACTCATGATTTCAATTAAATATATATGATAGGTGATAATCTATATAATGATTCTATTAAAAATGCTAGAAAAATTGTAGTTTCATAGTTATAATAATTAAAAAAAACCCTATTTAACCTAATTAGACTTCAGAGAAGACAACTGTACTTCAATAATTCTCAGATCCACTTTTTTCAAACTGTGTTGTCATGGTAAGATGTTAATACAACTGAGCTGTGTGGCTGAGTGTCATCTTCTACTACACCACACAAATATGTGACTGCGTATTTCATAGTTCTTTCAACAAAGTAAACAGATATTTAAAATGTATTTCCTCTTAAGATTTTGCCATAAAAAGGACAGTAAGTTCATCAATCAATGTTTCCCTGTTAGTTGGTCTTAAGCTTCTTTATCAACGTCCAGTTAATTAAGGGGCCAGTAAATAACAGTTTTCAAAAAACCTTATTTTGGAATCTGGAAGGATGATCACTCTGGTCAAAGAACACCATTATACCAGAACCAGAACAAGATAGGGTCGATTCACTGGTCTGTACAGCTACAGCTTGTTGTTTAAAGTAGAGAAAAAAGAAAGTTATAGATTTGTTTTGTTTTGTTTTTTAGTGTTCTCAAAGCTCACCACATTTGGCTTTAGATATAAATTGGTCACTTTGTAATCCTATTTATTCTTAATTTGGGGCTGCTGATTATTGCCCCACATACTTAGGACAAATAGGAAATGTATGCAATTTAAATAGTCTTTCAAAGGTGAGTCTCATATGAGGCAAATATTTTACACATATGGATTCTAATATATTTTATATTTTAGACATTTTCCATTTAAAAATAATACTTTTATTAAAATTATGTTTCTAAAAATTTTATTTCTAAAAATAAAACTATTCTTAAAAACTGAGATGAGGATCAGAAACAAAACATTTTTAATGTGTGATACTATAATCAATAAAGGATGAAAAAAATGTATAATACTTGGAAATCATCAAGAGTTGAAGGAGTATGACTCCACTTCTGGGTAGGCTCTCATAACTGCAATTTATTCATTAACCAAGGTAAAAAAAGTAGGATTTTTTAAAAGATACTTAAATTATGGATTTTATTACTTTGAAGTTTCAAAAGAGTCTGCATTTTGTTGTCTCTTGTGAGAGAAAACCCTGAGCAATAACTAAATGAAAATATCACTCAAAGCAATATTTTGAAGCCAATAATGCAAATTATGAATGAATATGACCAAACTGTTTTTGCAACTCAAAAGAGAAAATTCTTGGCTGGGAGCAAAGCAATGAAAAATATAATCAAAAAACAAATTAATTAATTGCTTGGAGCTTCCTTTTAGAAAAGTTTGAAAATTGCCTTGATAAGTGAATTTTATGAAATAGATGAAAACTTGGCACAGGCCACAAGTAGATACATGCCATGTGTCAAAGAGAGCAGACAGGCTTCGAAACACATCGCCTCAGGACACTACTTTTAAATATATGAATGGGTACATTTGCACATTTAAAAGTACACAAAATATGCCTGAAAGTAATAAGACTAAGAAGACCAAGATTAGGCTTATCTCTACAACTAGAAAAAATGATGGATATCATTGATTAAGCCTAATTCCATTTTCATTTACTCTATTCATATTGTTGACTTATAAAGTTGATAATTACCAAAGGGCTTTATTAGTAAAAACAAATCTTTGAAGAAAAGGAAAAAAATGACTATTTTGGAGAACGCTGAATTAACAGGAAAGTATGAATGCATATATAGAAAGTTGTCAATTCAGTGTGTGAAATAGTATGAATAGTGCAAGAAGTATTAACAATATTCCAACCCCAGTTCTTTTTTATTCTTTCTTTACTTTTTTAAGCTTATCCTTTTATTTTGAGAAAGAGCGAACTGGGGAGGGGAAGAGAGAAAGGAAGAGGGAAAATCCCAAGCAAGCTACGTGCTGTCAGTGAGGAGCCTGACAGGGGATTTGATCCCACAAACCCTGAGGTCATCACCTGATCCTAAATCAACAGTTGGACACTTACCTGACTGAGCTACCCAGATGTCCTTTTTTATTAATGATATAAGGGGCAAAGTTTAAAAGACCTATGCCTTACTTATTTGATTTTGTAGCATTTAATTTTTTTTAAGTTTATATATTTATTTTGAGAAAGAGAGAGGGAAAGAGAATCCTAAGCAATGTGGAGCCTGACATGTGATCATGACCTGAGCAGAAATCAAGGGTAGAAAGCTGAACTGACCGAGCCACCCAGGTACCCTGATTTTGCAGCATTTTAAAGGAAAGTAAAATGTTTCTAGAATACTTCAAATGAATTAGAATTTAAATTATTTAAAAATTTAAGATAAAATGATATTTACCTTTTAGTTTCAAAAGGATGGAAACATATGCCATATACTAAGTGAAGAATGATCTAAGAACAACTTTAAATACTTTATTTCGTTTAATATTCAACACATACACAGGAAGCATGATTTATTCCAATTTGAGAGGTGGCATGAGTAAGGCTTATGGAGGATAAATATGTTGACCTAGCTACACCCTAGTAATATCAAGATTTAATCTCCTCTGCCTGCACCAAAACAAATTTCTTCTCTGTTACATCAGACTGACTTCTCTGGTGGGGTGGATGTTACAATTCAGGTTTACTGAGAAATTTATTGTTGTTTGTGACTGTTTCTTCCATTATTTGGGACAGAGTTATGATGGTTATAAATCTGTGCAGGAGAGGTTTCTGAGTGTTCACAGAGACACAGATAGCACTAGACAAGTGTGCAATATCCTTGTTAGCATTTGAGGGGAATATGAGGATAGCATGTCCAGAAATGTTTGTGTTATCGATATAAAGAAAATGTCTTCAATTCCTTGTACATGCGATTCCTGAGTGACTTCAATTACTTTCCAGTAACCATGTTAGCAACTCTTTTAGCTCAGGCTGTCAGCTAGCAAATTAATTTAGAAAAGTCCTCCTGAGGGTGGATTTTCTGACTCATGCCAGTTACTGAAAAACAATATAGTTAGCATTATACTACCTGTCTCTACACTAGTAGACAACATCATGTGGCCCTTATTTTAAAAGTGAAGAATAAAGGGACACATAAATGGCTCAGTTGGTTAAACATCCAACTCTTGGGTTCAGCTCATGTCATGACCTCACGATTTGTGAGGTCAAGACCCGTGTCAGGCTCCGCACCGGCAGTACGGAGCCCACATTCTATTCTCTCTCTCCATCTCTCTGCCTCTACCCCATTCATTCTCTCTCTCTCTCTCTCTGAAAATAAATAAATTAAAAAAAAAAAGTGATGAGAAAAACTTAGTGATTTGAGTGTTTGTTTCTAAAGGATCTCTAGATCAATTTCCCAACGATGTAGTATTGGTAATCTCAATTTAGATATCTTGTATTATATTTTCTCGTATATGTTCACAGGCATGAATATATATATATATATATATGCATGTGAATAATAAGTGTGTATATAATATATGTGATATATATGAATATATACAAGATGTATGATATATATAATATATTGGTATATGTATTCATTGTCTAGTCTAGAATGCAAGCAGCGAGAGGCTCTGTCTGGAAGGTTTTGGGCAATGCAAATAGAATCAGTTTGAGAAACGGAAGATAAATGAACATACCCCACAGGTATTAAGACAACCTCATTTGTTCTCAACAGCTTGCATTTGCAAAGCACTTGGTAAGGAATGCATGTTGCCAAAGTTAATAATCTTTTTTCTTAAAATATAAGTTCAAAACAAAGACATTTCCATTAAAGACTACACATACCTAAAGTTTATTATTTTAAATATTTGACTATCCAATGGGGGTTCAATTTAGCTGTGTAAACCTGATCTTATATTTTGTTGCACTTTTTCTCTAACGTATCTGGTGTTAGATTTAAACTGTTAGACTATTAATTTTTAAATGATCATATTTAAAAATAAATATAATTTCTTAAGGTTTCTATCGGTTGCTCTCATATACAGAAGTATCTACTAGTAGGTTCTTAAATATATAGTCATACTTGAATGATGGGAAGTCAAAAAGATTTCTATTGCCTGCAATGGAAATATGTATGCAGATTCTGCCATTGAAATGTTCCTTTTACTTTATCATATTTCACAGAACTTTATATCCAAAGGGGAAAGAGAAATTTGCAAATATTTCTATGCGATGAATAAACATAAGGACAATCCTCACAACACTCTGCAGATTGTGCTAAGGCATCAGGATGGCAAAAAATGTAAAGGTTCCAAATGCTTTTGTTGGTCTATTTGTTTTGCACCTGCCAGCAAGTATGTGTTCTAGCTGCCGACACCTGCTTCTCCAATTTATTTTGTAAAACTCTACCTAATTTTTAAGTGGGAGGAAAGCAAACCTTAATATTTAAAGAAAATATATCACATGAGAAAAAAAACCCACCTCTGGCATTATGTCAAAATCCAAAACTTTTCATTCAAGACACTCGTATAAAAAGCCTTATTAATGTAAGTCTACACCCCAGGAATGATTCCTACATACTGAATAACTGAGAATTCCTGTTATATGAATTATTAGGAATTCCATTTGCTACCTAGTTTACAGATCCAAACATTTGATTACTTTTAGGATCACAGAGTATTTTGGGGAGGAAATTTTTTTTAATGGCTAAGAAAAGATTGTCTGCCATTTGGTCTCTGAACAAATATTTATTTAGGCAGATACAATTGAGTCACCTGATTTATGTCATTAAACAAACAAAAAGATATTTGCTTTCATGAAACTTGCAATACTGACAAAAACAATAGTAGTGAAAAACCATATCCATTTGCATGACATAGTTTCCATTTGTGGCTGTGTTCATGACATGTTAACAGCAAACTCTTCCATTCTTCAAATTGTACCAGTGGGATAATACATTAAGTCATCACCGTCCCAAAATAATTAGGTAAATTATATGGAATGTTGGGTGATAAGTGCTCTAGAAAAAGAAATTGTGAAGTGAGGTGGATGGTATTGAGTGTGGCAGATGGTGGATAGGGAGTTGTATGCCACTCTGTCAGACTAGGTCTCTTTGCAGGTAGAATTTCAGCAGAGATTGGAATGGCTGCATTGAGTATCTACAAAAAGCATGTGTATAGAAAGGCAATGCCGCTGAAAACATTTTTAAATGAGCATATATCTTAAGCGGGAAGATGGAATAGCTAGAACAGAAAGTTAGGATGTGCCAGAGAAAAGGGTCAGGTCATGCAACTCCTTCTAGGCCATAATTAGGTTTTTGGATATAAATGTAAGAAAACTGAAGAAAAAAACGGAATTGGTTTCAGCAGATAAATGATCAAAAAATGTGACTTTGGTAGGAAAGAGATTGCAGGAGGAAGAATGGAAAAGGGGACCTGTTTCGGGGATCTTGCTTTTCCTAGTTTTTAATGTAATGGACTGATTTTTAAATCAGATACAATTAATTGGTATCTTTGGCACTTTTAAATTTTAAGGAAGTGTTTTTATGTTTTCACCACACAGTACCATGATTGTTTTATCCTTTCTATTTTTATTTGTCTAAGAGTTTTAATTGTTTTTATTTTTGTTTCATATGGAAGGCATTGCCAAGTGCTTTCTTCTGTACCTTGCTACATGGTTAGGTTTTCTTTTCCCTTTAATACATTAATGTGGTGACTCAAAAGTGTATGGATGCACACATGTGTGTGTATGTATATAACATCACTTAAATATACTTTCGTGTTCCTCTGGGATCTTTGCATGTATTGTATATTTGTTTGTAATATTCATTTCTATTATCAATTCTGTTTTATTTTGATATAAGGAGGCTAGATTTGCAATAAGGTAATGAATAAGTTTTCGTACTTTTTGTATTCTCTGAATAGTATGATAAATGGAATTATATTACCTGGAATATGTAATATATATAACACTGGGTTTTCTATTTTGTTGTTAGAATAATTTTTCAACATTGACCCATTTTATTTTATTATCGTTTCCATATTTATTCATAAGTCTGCCTTCTTACATTATATTTTCGTATGTTTTAATTATTAAATATATAGAATATACTGGCAAAATGTTCATATTTTCCTATTTTTAAGTACATGTTACTTTTATGATTATCTTCTCTTTTCCTTCTATACTATTGTTACTTATACATTTTTTTTTCCTTCTTTGAAAGGAGAAGGAAATATTGCAAAATCTCTTTGGTTCTTTTAAAATTTTATTTCATTTTAGTTTTTAGACTTTTGACTAAAATAAATGGTTTAGTAGACTCATTTTAATTTTGTATTCTAATTTCTTTTTTTGTTTTAACTATTTACTTACTTCCTTGTTTGGGTTATTCATTAGTTTTCATCATTTTAAATATACTCATTTATATCTTTGAAGTTCTGATTTAGTTTATAAGTGGCTCTTGAGTTAGCATTTGTTACATTTTTACAAAGTATTATTTTCATTATTTATTTCTAAATATATTCCCACTCCTATTATGATCATTTAACTTGACATATATAGAAATGATTATTAAAATTATTGTAATTATACAGAAACATTATATTATATAGAAAATTTTATTCAGTATCACATTAATTTTAAAAATAAATATATGGTCATCTGGTAATGTGTGCTTTATAACCGAGATTAACAAACAAGCCCCAAAAAACCAAATCCAGCCCCATTATATCTAATTTTTCTAAGCATATTTGTTTATGTATTTTAGCCATTATTCCTCTAAATATATCAACAACACATAGCTGCAGTAGTGTTTCAAACTAACCTAAAATATTTATATTTTAAATGAATAATTTTGCTTATATATAATTTGATTACTGATTTATTTATACTTACCTTTAAACCACTTATTTTTTGTTCTTTCTATACCTGTGTGTGTGTGTGTGTCTCCTCTTTGATTTATTTTGTTTTCCAATTCTATTAACTTTTTTCTACTAGTTTGAAAGTTAGTTTATAGTCTTTTGAATATTCTTAGTTATTTCCCCAATATACTCATTTGATGAAATATGAGGTTACTGATAACTTTACTACATTTCTAAAAGATACAACTGCAATGAGTTCTCTGAACCTGATAATTCTCTTTCCAAATTAAATATCAAGGTTGTAAAATTGTTTAGCATTCCTTTTTATGCCACTTGTTATTTCTCTTTTAATTTATCAAATTCTTTAAGGTTATTTACATGTTTAACATTTTATTTAATGGATGTTCCTATTAGTTTCATTTTCTTTCTCTCAGAGGTATATGTTGAAGAAATACCTTTAATGATAAGCTCTGAATTGTACAATATAACATTTTAGTTTGTATTTAATTTTTAAATTTTATTTCGTATCCATTCTAGTTTCTATTGTTATTATTAGAAGTCAGCAGACTTCTAATCTAGTTGTCATTCTTCTGTATATAACCTCCCCCCTTCTTCCCCAAAGACTTTCAACATATTTTATTGCCTTTAGTGCTTTGCTGCTTCATGATTATATGGCAAAATGGGAATTCTTTCTGGAATACATTAGTCTTCCTTTAAGAGTTTGTGATTTTAAACATTTCTGGAAAATTCTGTGTCAGTCATTATATCTTTGTATTCTGCCTCTCCAATATTTTCCTTTTTAACTACTAATTCTAAAAACAACATATGTTGAACCATCTCATTTTATCTTCCATATCTGTTATCTCTTTAATGCTCCCCATTTCCTTATTTATATTCATGTTGTTATTGTTTCTTCAGATTTATTTTTGTGGCTTCTAATCTCTTTGCGTATTTCAGACCTGTTATTTAACTCATACACTAAGTTTGTAAACTCAAATGTTATATTTTTACTAAACTTTTTACTTTTTTTCCAAATGTAGTCAGATTTTGAAGATCTCTTTTTCCTTTGTTATAATTTCAAGTCCATTGTTTTAAACACAAAAAAATAAAAACCATATTTTTCCTTTCTGATGCTTCATCTGACTCCTGTCCAGGTGGTTTGTTCTTTATGTAGTTATTGCTTTTTTCATTGTGAGCTGATATCCCATTACTTATGTTAATTTTTGAAATCCTGAGTTTAAAGATGCTTTCCTTCAGAAATATGAGTCTGTCATTGGCCTCATGTCATGACTAATTCAGAACCAGTTCCCCCATCTTTAGGATTATAGTTGATTGGGTCAGAAGAATACAGTGAGTTCAGATCCCCAAGAACAGTTTTTGCATTTTCTGGGAGTTTTTCTGATCTTTCCAAGGAAAATGAAGGTTTAAAAATTTTTTTTTAAATGTTTATTTATTTTTGAGAGAGAGACAGAGCATGAGCGGGGGAGGGGCAGAGAGAGAGACAGAATCCAAAGCAGGCTCCAGACTCTGAGCTGTCAGCACAGAACTCAATGTAGGGCTTGAACCACAAACTGTGAGATCATAACCTGAGCAGAAGTTGGACACTTAACCGACTGAGCCACCCAGGTGCCCTGAAAATGAAGATATTTAAAAGCAAGTGTAGGTACAGTTTTGTGTGGTGAATTTCCAGATTTGTTCAGTTTTTATGCATGGCATACCCTTTCAAAGATTCATCCTTTCCTTGGGAATCTATAATTTGACATTTACCATGTATTGACTTTAGGGTTCATTTGTATCTTCTACATAAACAGATAATTAAAACCCAAGACAGAAGATCAAGTGCCTTAAGGCAGCTACCAACTTCAAAGCTTACCTTCTTCTTTAAATTCATGCTTTATCATTATTTTAGGCTCACAGATTTTCATTACTTTCTTGCCTGCTGTGAATTTTTTTGGAAAACTTTTTGTTCATATCACTCAGATTGCTAAATTGCCCATAAACATAAGTACTTCTGTTTCTAATACATTATCTGAAAATGGAAAATTGCTGAGACAAATCATTGTTTATACTTTCTTATCTATTTTTTCAAAGTACAGTTTCTGTGCCTTTTATTCCTTTCTTTTCATTTTAGTTAATTAAGGAATTAACATTTTGGTAATCCTCCTATCCTGAACTAAAGTACTTATAACTGCTACAAGTCTATGGCTTTTGTGTAGCACTCAACATAGAATCAAGAATTTGGTTATCTGGATGTTTCTATATAGCTTTCTTTCCTTTGGTATTTTGGTGGCAGAATCAATAGCAAATCGTTGATGCATAATAAGTTATCCTAATTATTGCTCCAAAATATCAGATTCCTTCTACATTATTTAAGACAATGAATTTATTATTGAACTATTCAGTCTCCCAAAGATTTACCAAACTATGGTAATAATGTCTGTTGAAGGCATTTTTGCAAATGTTATAAAGGCACAATTCACCTTTTTGCTCTTTTTGAAGCTTGATAATAAACTAGTTTTCTTCTAGAGCAATTTTGTTTCAAAATATTATAACTGGCAGACATGGAAAAATGGAATGAAAGAAAAGTATATTTGACCAGCAAAAGTCATAAATGAAGATATTTACACTGAAAGAGAGAATAATTAGGTGAAAATAAAAAGGCTAGAAATATATAAATGAAATAGAAATATATAAATATGCTAGAAGTATCAACTTGTGCTGATATCTCTTTCTAATCCTAAAACACAATAAACAATATTATGTAAATTTTATAGGTTGGTAAAATGAAAGGCACAAACCTTTTCTTATAAATTACTAATAGATTCTTAGCAAACCTAAAAATGGAAAATGAAGAATAGTTTAGAAAATAAAACCATGAGCTACTTCCCTTCCCTTACATCTATTTTGACATTATTATCAAATAAATTAATAAAGTATGAATTTTTGGCAACCAATTTGTGACAAAAGTAATTTTTTTCTAATTTCCATAAAAAGGGCACTATAATGAACTTATTTTTTTTTTAATGCTTATTTATTTATTTTGAGAGAGACAGAGAGAACATGAGCAGGGGAGGGACAGAGAAATGGAGAGAGCAAGAATCCCAAGCAGGTTCTGCACTGTCAGCATGAAACCCAACATGGGGCTTGATCCCATGAACTGTGAAATCATGACCTGAGCCAAAATCAAGAGTCAGTAACTAAACCAACTGAGCCACTCAGATGCTCCATGAACTTCTGAAATTAGGAAAGAAAATATGTAAAGATTAGACTATAACTAGGACTGTCAAATGTTTGGTAAAACTATATGAAAACAGAGCTTTCAGTTGATATCGAGGGAAGAATAAAAACTGACTTAAATGTGTAAGACTTTAAACAAGATCCCAGGTTCCTCTACTCTCTTACTCTTTCCATTATGCTAAAATAAAGAGCTTAAGTTCACTTTTTCACACTAGTGAAGTACTAAGGGAGGAAGTACTTCTTTTAATTTCTATTTCAAAAATCTAAAATTAAAAGGAAAATATGTACTTTATCTAAAGTATTAATAATTGACACAATATGAATATTAATAGAAGTCATTTGTAAGTTAATATTTAATTAATTGAATTTAATATTTAATATTAAGGGGAGAAAGGCCTGTCTACCCCTGAAACACACACAGCAGTGGAATATACAATATAATCTGGATTAAAAAAGATGGAGAGGATGATATTTTTATTACTCTGGATATATGAAAGGGTTTTGCACCATACTTTGAGGTATGTGTGTGTAAGGGCAAAGGAGATTAGGAATCTTCTCAACTAGATTTATATTCAGCAACTTTTTACTTATAAGAACAGTTGTGACAACCAAATAAAATAATGTGTATGAAAATTATTTTGTAAACCAGTTAATAAACACTTTTTAGGTAGAAAGTTGCTATAGCAGAGACAATAACATGGAATATGAAACTATTAAATTAACCAAAGGAAGTCCAAAAATTCTGCTTTAATATTCATTTCTCCAATGTACTCCTGAGATTATATAAAGTGCTGTACAGTTTTTTTCTAAATATTATTCAGATTTCTATTAGTTATGTGGTATGAACCAATGGGAAATACATTGAGCAAGTGAATGTGAGTAAAAATTAGACAACAATCTGTCATCTGTAGCTTATAGCCACACACAAAATCAGTTAAAATTATAATTATTGCCATAAGCACTTTCCTTAAAGGGAACATTGAGGTGAGATTTAAGAATGGGTAGGGGTTGAGTAAGTGAATATGATTTAAAAAAGATCCAGTGGGTTGTTGTTGTTTTGTTTGTTTGTTTTCATCTTGAAGATTCTGGTACCAAGCAGGTATGATGGTATCTCTCCTGATATTATATTGTGTCAAACCAAGAATAAAAGCTACAACTTAGCAAAGAGAGTCTTTTTGACACAAATCCAGAAGTTCAATCAGATCATAAAATATATTGACACTTGTAATAGAACACTTTTATTTTTTTCATTGTGGGCATGTTTTTACCACAAAGGGCTAAGTTCTACATTTCCAGTAACACCTAAATGTAGCTAATACCTAAAACTGTATTGAGGTATATTTATTCCACAATTTTGATTATCAATGGTTGTTGCAGAGAGTAACTATATTAAAATAAGTTGAGTTTGAAAGTTTGAAAGATTACCCTTTCTTATGCCACCATTTAAGTCTTCCTAATCTTGCTTTTCTAAGAGAGAAAGATAGAAGAATATTTTAACATGAAAAGAAGAATAATTATCAACATGATAGTCTCAAATATTATATAAAGAGTCAAACATGCCAAGGTGTACAAATTGTACTTTAAGTAATCAAAGCAGTTTTAATGACATCCATGTAAAAATCTCATCCAGCAGACTGATGGTGGTCAGGTATAGTTTTTCAATGGACAATTATTAGGTATAAGATCACAACAAACATTTTTATTATTGATCGTTTCAGAGGACTCAGAGCATACCAAAATGGTCATGTTGATAAAGATTACCTATCTGATTAATTCTTATTTTAAATATCATTCATAAGTAGAATATAAGCCTATACAATATTCTAAATGTTTAGAAGACCATCTTATAATTATATAGTACATTGTTAATAAATACAGACCAACATATACATACTATAACTATCTATCTATCTATCTATCTATCTATCATCTATCATCTATCTAGATTTTTTCAAGTAGCATCTTTTGGGAGTTAGTAAAAAGTTACAAGATCTTCCTTTGAGAATGTTGAAAATGAAGCAATGGAAGTAAATAACTTCTTCAAAGAATCATGGATACAGGGACTTTGGATCTGAAGTTAGGCATCATTTTGAGGGCTGTATTCATTTTGATGCACTAGTGCCTATCCTTAAACTAAATAATCCCTGTTTAGGCTATAATTCAAAGTTCTGTCAGAAGCCTTGCAAGCCTAACATTGCATGTTCCCATATGCATTGTTCTTCTTACACACCATCTGCACCTGTGTCTATGGTGAATTACACAAGGAAAATATAAGCATGGTGGGTAAAAGATCTCCTGCAAAGACAGCATAAAGCTCAACTTAGAGAAATTTGGCATAGTTGCATACAGCTGGGAAGTGATAGCAGCAGATGGGTTATGTTGACTTCCTGAAATCAGAAATGAGATGGTTTGTATCTAACAAGAAATTTGCATAGCCTCTAAGGCAAAGGCATTGCAGACTTTGCAAATGATAATCAGAAAATAATAAAGTGACATTCTTGAAACGACATGCCAACAATAGTATAATTGGCAATACTTTTATAGATATAATGTCCTCCTCCCTCTCCCTTCCCTCCTTTTTTCCTTCCTGCCTTCCTTCCTAGTAAAAAGGAGAAAGTATCAACAAATGGGATCAAAAATCATTTTTATGTCACAAAGCTTATATTAAAAATGACTTTTCTCATCCATGTATAGAACATATAAACTATTGTGATTATATCACTAAAATATAATATTAACAGAAATAACTAATAAAAAAGTAAAGAGCAGGAATATGCATAGGTTTATTTGGTTGGTTTTGTGTGTTTTGTTTTCCATTTTTGTATTGAGCTATAGTGTTTCTAGAATGTAAGTACAGATAATCAAAAAAATGTGCAAATTGAATTTATAAGCAACATTTAGCACTGGCTTAGTAAAACCTTCATAAGTCTCCCTTTTCTGATAATGACCTGATCAATAATGGAAAATATAAGTTAAGGTACATGATTTAACTACTTCCTACAATAGAATATCTAGCTTTAATACATTGATAATAGTATAGTATCTTTACCAAGTATCTTTACCAAATTAAGTTAAATATTTATTTTTATTAATTATGAAAATCTATGTATTACTTTGTTCCTATGGGTTAAGGTCAAGAACTATGATCAGCTAAACTTCTTCAGATCAAAATCTATATAGCTAAGTGATCATTTTATTTATTATTATAGCAATGGGTTCAAATTATACAAAGACATTTAAAATACTTTTAAGAGAAAATTTTAGGGACCAAGATACTAATATATTATTACTGGATTTTAAACATTTTCTAATTCTTCCCTGCTTTGTGTGTTTATTTGGTTTTGTGTCAACTCCCGATATCTTTGAGAGGATTAGAGTAGCAAGGGTCAAATGCTGAGTGGTTTCCTGCACTTATCATTCACTCTGCTTTTGTCATTTCAGAATTGTTGGTTTTTTGCTTAGTTACTCTAAAATCTATATAAATGAGCTTCCCTCTTGAACTGTCCATTCATCTGTATGGCAAGAATAACTTCCCTATATCTAGAAGGAAACGTTAAAGTTTATATGACTGCTTGTGTAATAAAAAATGTCAAAATACACATTTCTCAAATTAGTTTCATATTCCACAACTGCCCATCTCTGTTTTAATGGTCATTTGGCTGTCTGGAATCAGTATCTCAGCCCATTTGAAACTGTTTAGTCCTTGGTAAAATTGCTCTGCTGTTCTTTCTCAAACGGTTCAAATGGAGCAATCATTGTCAAGGTGATCTTGAGTTTTGAAAGAGAAAAAAATGGATAAAAGTTGTACTTTCTGAAGAGCTATAAAAAAAGTAAAATATACATTTAAAGAACATCAAACATGACTTCTTCATGGCAGGCCTAAAACTTCTCTTCTATGGCCCTTACAAAATTTTATTTCAATATAGATATAGATCAAGTTACTTAAAATCACATTTGTTTTTAAAGTAAAATAAACAGGGGGTGATGTTAGACACAAGAAGAATAGGAAATTATCCACATGGCTCCAGGGAAGCTGAAATGCATTCTCTTCACAAATATTTCTTCAAAAAATTTTGATGTTCTTTTGCATCCTTGTTTGATATAAATTCATTAAAATACCTTTGTGATGAAAGGCAAGTAAACAGGGATTTACAGTATATCTTAAAATTATTTATACCTTAATAAAGAGTCAATATTTCATTTTTTCCTAATTGTTAGTTAAGTATAAAAAATCTAATATTACAGTTTTGATGGTGGACAGAAAGGTAATTTTAGAATAAATTTATTTTTTGCAAATGAAATCTAGGTAGTTTGGCTACATCCTGTAATAGCAAATATCCTAGGATGTCGAAAAAATAAGATTAATTGATAAGGAGACATGAACAAAAAAGAGGGTAAAAGAACATCAAAAACACCATTATTGATTTGATAAATTTGCAGAGAGTTTTCCATATGACTCCATTGGACAAAAGATGGGAATAGTCTTTTTTTTTTTTTACTTTTTAAAAATGTTTTATTTATTTCTGAGAGAGAGAGACACAGAGAGAGAGAGAGAGAGCATGAGAGCATGAGAGGATGAGCAGGGAAGGGTCAGAGAGAGAGGCAGACACAGAATCTGAAACCGGCTCCAGGTTCTGAGCCAGCTGTCAGCACAGAGCCTGACGCGGGGCTCAGACCCAGCAAGGGTGAGATCATGACTTGAGCCGAAGTGGACGCTTAACCGACTGAGTCACCCAAGCACCCCGGAAATAGTCCTTTTTTTTAATTTGCAAATACTGACCTGCTGCTAATGATCCGAAAGAATATTGGTGATGAGTGGTAAGGTTAAGTTGGAAAAACTCAGTGATTTATGCAAACTGCAGCCAGGTCAGGAAAACACTGTTGCAGAGGGCCAGCAGTAAATTTGACTCTTCCTTTTATACCTACCTTACTTATTTTCCAATTTTGCTTTTCACTTGTCTAGGTATTTTACTTTTATGTATGTTACTACTTCTACCTAAGTTATATGATATCCCATTTAAATTTTTCAGGTGACAGCATATGCCAACATATTTTTATTTCTGTAATACTGTAAACCATGATTGATCAGCAAAAATTTGTTTAACCACGACACTTCATGGTTCATGACGGGGTTTTTAAACCAAATTTCAGGGGCGCCTGGGTGGCTTAGTTGGTTAAGCGTCCGACTTTCGCTTGGGTCATGATCTCGCGGTTGGTGGGTTCGAGCCCCGCGTCGGGCTCTGTGCTGACTGCCAGCTCAGAGCCTGGATCCTGTTTCAGTCTGTGACTCCCTCTCTCTCTGACCCTCCCCTGCTCACGCTGTCTCTCTCTCTCTCTCCTAGAAATAAAAAAATAAAAAAAAACCATTAAAAAATAAACCAAATTTCAAATAAATTTCTATCACATCACACTCAAAATTTTTCTGGATTGTAACTCATTCACTGTATATTTCATTGAATCAATGATTTCATTTCCAAAGTAAGTGCTTATTTTTTTCTATAATTCATATTATCATAGGCTTATATTAATGAGAGTGTTCTAAAAGTTATCTGGTCTTACTTTCTTACTTATAAAGTTGGACAACTGGGTCCTATATTATTGGAGATTTATTCCAATTTATGTAATTAGTTAACGGCCAAATAAAACCTGGAGCCAAGGTCATAGAGATGATTTTCAAATGTTTTCCAATGATTTTCAAGATCATCTGTGGATTTTCTTGGTACTATACACCTTTTAGGGGTTTCTTGGTCTAACACATGCGTTATCACACTTTCGGTATATCATATGGTATCTATCTCTTTGCAGTGTCAGTGTTTCTAAGCAGGTGAACATAGAGTTAGATATAGACATGAATGTAAGGTTTCTTAACGGGAATCTGTAATCAGTTGTTTTGATTAGAGAACCATTTGGAATTCTGAGCTTTAGTAACTTCTTGAGCTTACTCTAGATTTTGACTTGGTGCTATTGGGTTTAAGTACTATAAGAAAGAAGGCTTTGATGTTACAGAGAACTGGGTTTGAATCTATTTCCACTTAGTTGATATTCGATCTACAATCTTCTTACTACCACTCAGAATAAATTATCTCAGCACTGAAGTTTCCTCCATATATTTTGTGTTAGGTGAAGGTATCTTGTCTGTGGTCTTGGCTGGTACTCATTGACTCCAACTTCTTAAGGAAAAAAATCCAAATCACATTTCCAGGTTTTGCTTCATCTAATTATATAACTTCAATTTACCTCTTCTATGATGTCCATATAGTTTTCCACTTTCTCTCTAAGAGTTTCTTACTCTCATAATAAGTCATTGATGTTGGCTAGAGTAAGTTTTCTTAAATAACAGCTATGCAAGCAAACGTGACATTTCATATTGTGATATTGGACTTTTATTATTATTACTATTATTGTTGTTGCTGCTATTATTACTAGTAAGTGTGAGTCTTGGGACAGTAAGTCTAAATAAAAGCAGCGAATTGCTAGTTTTATTTTTGGAGACCATTATAGTAATAGACATGTTTCATGTAGCATACTTCCCTTGAGTAAAGGGATTATTTTGGAAGGTGATGGTATATATGAAGGCTGAATTGTTGGTGATATTTATAAACCCCCCTTAATCATTAGGCAATTTTGATAGGTCAGATTTCTGCTAACTTAAAGCATTAGATTGTTTTTTTTTTAAATGTTTTATATATTTCTAGGAGAGAGAGACAGCGTGAGCAGGGGAGGGTCAGAGAGAGAAGGAGTCACAGACTGAAACAGGCTCCAGGCTCTGAGTTGGCAGTCAGCACAGAGCCCGACGTGGGGCTCGAACCAATGAACCGTGAGATCATGACCTAAGCAAAAGTCGGACGCTTAACTGACTAAGCCACCCAGGCGCCCCTAGCATTAGATATTTTAATGCTAATGTAAAAGCAGTCAATATTTAACCACTGAAAAGCCATTGATTCCATTTGTGACATTTAAAAAACAAAATTTTTCTTGGTGTGTCTCAATTATGGTAATGCTGTCATTGGTCCCTGCCTACTTGATACACCAGATACTATATGGCAAGGGCTAATTAGTGGTGGGAATAAAATCAAGGTGTAAGATCCTATGTTTTATATTTCAAATAGAAATACCATGAGAAAGAAGGGATTAGAATTTAAGAAGAGGAAAAGAAAGGCATTAACTTATGCAATGTGTATCGTAAAAATGGTCCCCTAAACATCCTAAGGTGGTAGGCATCCTATGTCAATAGCTTAGTAAGGTCATAGATATTTCTCAGGTAGGTTCAGTCAATTTGGATTAGCAGAAATATTAGCAATGACGTATTGTGCGCTGAGGCACTAGTAGCTTTAAAAACATGGGAATCTTTCATTCTGTCCTTTTTTTCACAGACGGGATTTTTTTTTTTTGTAACAGGCAAAGTTATGCCAATGTAGTTGTATAGAACATTGGCCTTGAATTTGAAGTGCAGTGATGGGAAGATAGACTTCAAGCTCCAAATACATTGAGTCACCTACATTGTTGCATGGAGGTACAACCCACAAACAGAAAAGACTAATATATTTTGACTATTATTACAAAGGATGTGTATAAAGGAAACTGTATAAAAAAGTGTAAGTTTTTTTTTTTTTTACAGCTTCTGTAGGTCCTTTAGGAAATTCTTTAAAAGTGAAATATGATTGTGTTAGGAGCCACTGAATAAGTCCAATGTGGGTGATTAAGGCAAAGGAAGAAGCACTTATGATGGCAGAGAAGTATGAAAATGAAAGAAAGGACAAGATTTGGGTTTAGTGGAGTGAAGAGGGAAAATTTAAAACCTGGCTTGGCATGTGAATGGATGTGATGTCATCTTTGATGTGTCTTCAAGTTTAAAATGATCCATTTTTGTGTTTTGAGCAAAGGAATGATGCAAAAAATGTTAAAAATTTATTTTTTTTAATTAAATGTTTATTTTTGAGAGCGAGAAGGAGAGAGGGAGAGAGAGAGAGAGAGAGCGAGCAGGGGAGAGGCAGAGAGAGGGAGAACAGGATCTGAAGCAGGCTCCAGGCTCTGAGGTATCAGCACAGAGGCTGACCTGGGGCTTGAACTTACAAACCATGAGATCATGACCTGAGCAGAAGTCAGATGCTTAACCTACTGGGCCAGCCAGGTGCCCCTATAAAAACTTATTTTTATAAGACAGTCAAATAAATTATTAGGAGATAATGCTAGCTAAGAAGCCAGGAAAATGACAGTGTGACCCTGAATCACAACACTGGTGTGGGTGTCAATAATAATACGTAAATTTATTTATGAGATAGAATTTATGAGATATTTATGAGATAGAATTGTCAACTAGTTGGTCATAATCAGTTAGAAAAAAATATATAGAAGAAAGAAAGCAAGATGTGTTCTTGTTTCCTGACTTCTTTTACTGTATGGATTTTGAGAGTCATCCACCAAGACATAAACTATAGAAGAGCATTGGGTTTGGAGTGGGAAAATGTAAAACTTAAGATGCTTACAGGCCATCTAAGTGAAAATGTCCAATAGATCTAGGCATGAAGTTCTGGGAACTATGGAAGTTTGTTGGCTGCAAATGAAATTTTTGGATTCATCATTGTGTTGATACAATCAGAAGGAATAACTCATAGAGAAATAGCTGCACTGAGTTCACTTCTATAGTTAATGAAAGCTTTATTAGAGTTAATTCAGTTCATATCAACTGATGTGTGCTAGACAACTAGGAATCTGGTGCTACCTAAAAACAACTGATGTTGCAAATTCGCATATATTGTGAAAATGCATTTTAAATTTAAGAACAAAATTAAAATAACAGTTACAACATTAAAAAATAGCTTATTTGGGGGCACCTGGGTGGCTTAGTTGGTTAAGCATCCAACTTGATTTCAGCCAAAGTCATGATACCAAGGTCATGAGATGTAGTGCTTTGTCAGCACAGAGTCTGCTTGGAATAATATCTCTCCCCCACTCTCTCCTTCCCCTGCTCATGCACCTGATTACATTGAAAATAAATAACTAAACTTAAAAACACCTTATTTGGTAAATGTTAGTCAGAAATATCTTGTAAGTATTGAAATACAATATATAATATGAGATATGCATATATATATATTTCATATTATGTATATATGAATATATATATATATATGTATATATATATTTTACAATTCGAACAATTTTTTTCAAAGTATTTTACTTTACCAAGAATAATTGTCAGGAACTAGTTCCCTGAGTAAGTCATTTTTGTTGTTTTCAGAATTATTGATTTTAACCTTTGAAATAGAATTAATTTTCTGTACAGAAAATTGCATCTTTGTATTTTGTTTACTTCATGCTTAGAACTGTAGAAGTGACTCTAGTCCTCAGATTTATATAAACAGATTTGAAATTTGTTCCTGTTTATTCTAACTCCTAAAGGTCTAATCAGGCTTGATAATATGAAACTCTTGCTCTTAGAATCATTAATGGATATTGGCAGTTTTAAATATAATGGAAAGTCAGAAGAAATGTCAAGTATTTCCATATTAAAAATTGATGAGCAGTATTTATTTGTTCAAATTTGAAATCATCTGTGTATTATATTTTTTTTCTGATTATGTCTTTTTTCTCATTTTTTGTTTCAAGTTTTTATTTAAATTCTAATTAGTTAACATGTAGTGTAATATTAATTTCAGGAGTAGAATTTAGTGACTTGTCACTTACATATAGTACCCAGTGGTCATCACAGCATGTGCCCTCCTTAATACCCATCACCCATTTAGCTTTACTTCTTTCTGTATTGTCATATTATATATTTAAAACTGTAATTTCTTATCTTTTTCCTTCTGGTCCTCCCCTTTCTTCTTCCTCCTTGTTTTCTTTCTTTTTTTCCTATGTCTTCTTAATTTCTGCATTTTATTCTCAAGCAGTGAGAAAGGATTACTCCTTTAGTTAGGTCTTCTAGACTTTGCTCTGCTGATCCCAAACTATATGCACCATCTTTTTTTCATTAGTTGCAGACGTACAGCATAGTGATTCAACAATTCTATACATTACTTAATGCTCACCATAAGGGTAGTCACTGGCTGTCACCATACAATGCTATTGCAACATTATTGATTATATTCCCTATGCTGTACTTTTCATCTCTGTGACTACTTTATAAATGAAAGCTTGTACCTCTCAATCCCCTTCAATGCACACTATCATTGTGGATGGCAATAATTTGCTCTCAGTTATTTTCTAAGTCTCAATAACTTTCTAAGGCTCGTTATATGATTTTCCAGGAAAATTTAACCATACCTTAAGTTGTTAAATATTTCGTTCAATATTTTTTCTTGCCTTCATTTTCATGTCTTCTGTTCACACTTCTCAGTTTAGTTGTCTGGGTGATATAATAATATTTTGCAACTTGTTATTCTGTTGCAGTGACCAGGTGATATGATGGTAACACAGGTATGCTCCCACCCCTTTTCAAAGTTTGTTATGCCAGTTGGCTTTCAGGAAAGCCCTACATTAGTATCAACTTTTGCTAACTGAAAGAAATCTGAAGAGGATTTTCACTTTTATGAAAAAAGACAAAAAGTGAAAAGGGTGCTAAGCATTTGTTTTGCAGTGAAATATTATAGAGGCAGCATGCACCCTTATCAGTGAAAGTCGAATTATGTATCTCCTTCTCTGGGAACTACACTCAGCATTTTAGCATCAATCCACCATAGCTTTCAACTGTATCTGTGAGCATCTGTGCTTGATATCTCAATTGACTTTGTGCATCTGTCGGCAAGATGTATCCTAAGAAAATCCCAAGAGAGGTTGTTTCTTGGGTCTGGAAACACTAAATTTTTTTCCATATAAATGATAATTTATCATTGCTTCTGTACTTTAGTTTTGGTTACTAAAGTTTGCTTAGGAACACTCTACTTGTGGATAGTGGGGGGAGACCAGTATATATTTTGCTTTTCTGTCAAACAGGGAGGTATTTTATTAGAGATAACATTTTCCATCATCATCAAAATTTAAGTTTAAATGTATTTCCTATTAATAATCTCTCATAAGAACCAGTTATATTTAAGACATTTATAAACATAACCATAACATAATAATTAAAATAAAAGCATGCCGTATGCTAATTTTAATGTTACTGTTGTATTTTTATACATAACAACATACTAATTCATGAGAAAATAACAACAGACAATTATAAATAATCTGATTTAAATTATTTTTCTAGTAGTCTTTATTCAAAGACTTTAAGAGCTAAGGATAGCATAGTTAGTGAATACAATTAAATAGGTTTTTTATGCTAAAAAAACACTACAGTGATACGGGGATTTTTTTTCCTTGGGGATATATTAGAACTGCTCTTTATGTATAGTATGAACACAAGCAGAGCATATACTTTACATTTCTTCAGACCTAGTTGCATGGGCTATGAACTCTCATAATGTGAATATTTTCTGGTTGACCGAAATTGCCTTTTCCTGGTATATTTTCCACCAAATTCTTCTTCTTATAATTTTTAGGATTAAATCTTTGATATGTTGCTATTCTAGTATTCTAGAATACTAGATGCTTATTTCTAATAGCAGTGGAGGAAAATGTAATTCATCTTAAAAATAACTATTTTATCTCTAGTCACTGTTACTTAAGCTTTTTAGGTCAAGATATGGCAATATGAATCATGCATTCACATACAGCATGCCACATTTTAAATCGTTGATATCTGCATGTTGAAATAAGCATGGGTATAAGTGGTGTCTCAGACTAAACCTGAGTAGACTTCAGATAAACAGATCTATATGCCAAAATTACATAAGAAATAAATAGTGTTTCTCAACACCTTTGTTTTACATAAGAGACCTAATTGTTGAAAATTAGGAGAGAGAAAATGAAAATAATGGTGTTTCTATCATGCCAAAAGATAGGTAGATAAAATTATATTTATTAAACAGATGATTTATTAACAGAAAATTTACCTGCTTCAGAAGTTTCTAATAGAGTATAAAATGGAAATCTATTGTTGAGAAAAATTTTCTACCTTAGTGATATCCTCTGCCTGTTTTCCTGGCACATTAGTGGAAGAGATAAGAGTTCAGATTAACATTAGAAAAGCAAAGAAGATATTGCACTCTCCTTCTTCACTTACAAAACCAAACACCATTAAGTGATTTACCCTTATTTTATTAAAAAATCTAGAGAACCTTCTGTAGCCTTAGGGATTATTTGTGAAGTATTAATCCATTATGCTATATTTGATGTATGCAACATTTTACATTAATTATTTTTATCCATTAAAAACATGTTAAAGTCACCTGTTAGATTACGTTCTGATGATCCAGCCAAGTTTCTTTTCATGAGATAAATAACTAGATTTTGGTGCTTCACTGTAAGAGGAGAAGGAGGAGGCAAATACATAGCAGCAACACAATTCTGGCAATTTCAGATAAGTCTTATGCTAGGGTTCCAATGGTTTTTTTTGTTTGTTTTTGTTTTTTTAGCAAAGTTCCATCTGGATGTCAAGAGATGAAAACCTTGCTAAATTATCAGCTTCTAATAGATTTACTACTAAATGAATTATTTGACTAATCACTTCTGCACAGGTATAAAAATGCTCAAAGAAGGTAAACAAGTGGCATCTAACTGATCACAGTCCTGTCAATGTCCTTTACCTATAGTCTACCATGAAACATGCTGAGAAAAAACTATTCTTTTATGATGATAACAGGTTTACTGATAATTTCAAAGAGAGTTTTTCTGAATAGTTTACACTGTTGTCCATTAAAATTCCTTAGAAGAGAAAATCAATTATATAAAACACAAAATCACATGATTTTGTTCATTGCATGATCTGCCAAATGGGTATTGGTAAAATTTCTGAGAATATTGGTGGGTGGGCTCATTTATCAGCTCAATAAGTCCAGGAAGTATTAATTCATATTATCTGATCTTATCCTTACAATATCAGAAGCAGAACAGCAGATTCTTAGTTAAGGCTCTGAGCCTCATAAAGTGGGGGCATCTTTGAAAATGCCCCTCCCTACTTTTCACCATCTTTCTCCAACAGTAACTAGCAGGATGGGGAAGAGTAATGACAACAACAACTGTGGCAATATTATAAATTTTGTGAATCCTACGAATATCACTCCAAAATAACTTCTTGTAACCTGCTGACCAAGGATTCAGCAAAGGTTTTAAATCTGTCTCACAGTGATAGTATTATGAGTGGAGACCAATGACTCTTGGGAATAAAATGGTACACCACCCTTCCTCAGGAGATAGTGAGTGACAAAATTCATGTCTAAATGAGTTTTTAAAAAATTTTTTATAGTTTATTGTCAAGTTGGTTTACATATAACACCCAGTGCTCTTCCCAACAAGTGCCCTCCTTCATGTCCATCACCCCCTTCCCTTCTTCCCTACCCCCCTCAACCCTCAATTTGTTCTCAGCATTCAAGAGTCTCTCATGGTTTGCCTCCCTTCCTCTCCCCAGCTATTTTTCCCCTTCTTCTCCCACTTTGTCCTCTGTTAACTTCCTCCTAATCCACCTATATGTACAAACATATGGTATTTGTCCTTCTCTGCCTGACTTATTTCGCTCAGCATAACACCCTCTAGTTCCATCCGTATTGCTACACATGGCCAGATTTCATTGTTTCTCATTGCCATGTAGTATTCCATTATATAAATATATCACATCTTGATCCATTCATCTGTTGATGGACACTTAGGTTCTTTCCATGTTTCGGTTATTATTGAGAATGCTGCTATGAACATTGAGGTACATGTGCCCCTGTGCATCAGCACCCCTGTATCCCTTGGGTAAATTCCTAGCAGTGCTACTCCTGGGTCATGGGAGAGTTCTATTGTTAACTTTTTGAGGAACTTCCATACTATTTTCCAGAGGGGTTGCACCAGCTTACATTCCCACCATCAATGTAGGAGGGTGCCCATTTCTCCACATCCTTGCCAGCATCTAGAGTCTCCTGATTTGTTCATTTTAGCCACTCTGACTGGCATGAGATGGTATCTCAGTGTGGTTTTGATTTGTATTTCTCTGATGATGAGGGATGCTGA
The DNA here is from genome assembly GCF_003009895.1 of Hyaena hyaena. Lineage (NCBI taxonomy): Eukaryota > Metazoa > Chordata > Mammalia > Carnivora > Hyaenidae > Hyaena > Hyaena hyaena. The sequence goes on along the minus strand of NW_024082098.1, from coordinate 94,256 downwards.
GCATCATTTCATGTGTTTGTTGGCCATCTGGACAGACACATAGACCAATGGAATAGAATAGAGAATTCAGAATTGGACCCACAAATGTATGGCCATATCTCAATGAGTTTTATTGGCTCTCTGAAAATTAAAACTCATTCAAAATTGAGATTTTTAAAAAAGAAATGACAGGGGTACCTTGGTGGCTCAGTCAGTTAAGAGTTCCACTTTGGCTCAGGTCATGATTACACAACTCTTGAGTTCAAGCCCTTTGTCGTACTCTGTGCTGACAGCTCAGAGCCTGGAGCCTGCTTTGTGTTCTGTGTTTCCCTCTCTCTCTGTCCCTTCCCTGCTTGTTCTCTCTCTCTCTCCTATTTCTCTCCTCTCTTTCTCCAAAATAAAATTAACATTAAAAAATTAAAAAGGAAACTACATCATAAAATCAGAATACTATCTTGTTAATGTGATCTCTAGAATTCAGTACAATGTAAAAGTTTTGACTTTCCATCAAAGATGTGGATTTTGACTTTCTGGGATAAAAAGTAATGAGGAAGGAGTGTCCAAGTCATTACTTTGAAGGTAACTTATCGCCAGGAGGCTGTTGTCCACTATATGTCCGTATAAGTCTTTTTAATTTCACAGGAGCAGGAAAACACCCTGACTGGCTGACAGAGCCTGGGAGCAACATTGGAAACACTGTTATATATTTTTTTATATATATTTCAGTAAAAAGTAAAAGCAAAAAAAGAGCATTTAGTTCCCAATGTCTGAACTCTGCTGTAGTTGAAATTTATACAGCATTTTGCTTGGTATAAAGGTAAGGCAGAAAAATATATAATCAATTACATGTAGCGAACACATATTTCCAGCTACCAAATTACCAAGAAAACAAAATTAAATTACTTTTAAGAGATGCACATGTGAGTGCCTGGTAAAAACAATGTCTTGATAGTGGAGGAAATAAGACATAAAAAATAGGTGGAATACCTTAGAAGGAAGAGTATGGCCTGCCTTTATTTCCTTGGTATATGCTAGCCAAAAGGTTTGGATAATATTTAAGCATCTTTGAAATAAGTCTGAACAGTTGACATAATGGATTGAAGAAGTCACGATAAAGGTGCATTAGATCATAGTGCAATCGTAATTTTAACTCCAATCCAATCATAATTTCAGGAGATTTTTAAGAATTAGAAGTCCAGTGAACTAATGTTTACCTCATTGAGTAAGTATGAAGGCTCAGGGAACAGTTAAAATGATTAAATGAGTATGAACTTCCACATGCAGAAACTTATCTACTGACATTAACCTTAGAGGTGAGGGACATTTTATTAATCTAATTGCCAGTGTTCAGGAAGCAACTGTGATTGTGATATGATAACCTAGATGCAACTTAGAGTCCTAGAAAGTCTTATTGATCAGAATCTAAACTGCTTCCTGTCTAAGATGCCAGCTATAATGAATATTTTAGGCCAGATCCAAAACGCTAACGACAGGAATATTCTAAGCTGCTACAAAGTATTCTGCTATAGTTCTTAGATCCAAAGGACACAACTATGGCCACTACAACAAAAGCCCTTTAACACAGTTATGACGCTGATATTTATTTATGTTAATCACCACAAACTGGAATTGAGTGGTCAAATCGAATCTGGGAAATAAAGATGTATTTAAGGTTTCTGCACTCTAGATTTTATATTTAACTATCAACTTCATTACCCAAAGATGTTCCTAGGGAATTAAGACACACCTGTTTTATGCTGGTAATTTGACCATTCAGAAAATATGAACCATAGACCTTATTACAGGAGCTGGTATATCTGTACCACCATAGGCTGTAGATGAATAAATTCCTCAAAATGTTTAAGAGAAGAACTACTTTTCAAATGTCTCATCAAAACTTTGAGACACTATCAGTCAAAGTTGTGTAGACAAAATTAATCTAATTTTGACCTTCTCAGTATGTATATTATAATAATAATTGAATTCAGACTGATTACATGCAACTTTTAATTCAAATCCCTTATAAAAAGAGTTCTATAATGTATCCTAAAGTGACATCTGATCCTGTGATCATATATATCACATCATCAATCAAAGTCAGTTATATTATAAAAGAATTTCAAGTAAAAATGGTTTTGTGCCATAACCATTACCATTAATATTCTAGCTGGATCAATAAAATTACTATATGGAACATAGCAATTCATTGTGAACTACTGGTATGTAGTTCAATATTACAAAAGGTGTATTAGGCATTGTATAACTTGGAAAAGTCATAACACCAGCCTAGGACAATCTCTGCACTATCTTGAATGGAACATTCTGTTCTTGGTGCTCAAACTCCAGTTTTATTGGTATAGTAGTGACAGGAATCCTCCCTTTTCTTTTCTTGGATCAAACAACATTAACACTGTTCCTCTGCTATAATTTATTTGGAAGGAATCCAAACTGAATCATTGATTAAATTCTACAAGTTGCCAACCTGATGTATTAAATCAATAACATACTATTAATCAGGTTAACTGGAAATATTGAAATGAATACTCTAGGTTTCCTTTTGCGTGTATATTGGAACAAGTATGAACTATAAACACAAATAAATCCAAAGCATCCAACCAGTGACAAACTCGTTAGAGTCCAATATATGAGAACTATGCTTAAAGATTTGGCATTACACCTAGCCCCAAATACATCTTTGCATATGGTACACAGACCATGCATCCAGTGAATCCTATTTATATGATTATATTGCTTCATAAATAATGCCAGTTAATATAGTAGAACACAGAGCAGGAATAATTTCAGTATAAGTACACCTAGAAGTTGGGCATATATTTCTCAGAGTTTACATAATAGATGGATATGTCAGTGTCTCAAGCCTTATGCAGACCTATAAGGGAGTTAAAAAATGACACTTCCTAAAATTAGGGATGAAAAGAATGGTCATGTTAATTAAAACATATCTGTGACATTTTATAATATAAACATAGGCCTCCAGACACTAGTAGTGACTAAGTCTGTACATTATGAAATGGGTGATTTACAATACCAAAACTAATCAAATGGGACAAACTAAATACCATACAATCGTAAAATGGGAAATGCATATATTGCACAGGGTGGTGCTACTTTTGTTAATATCCTTAGTCAGTTGATTGTATACAGTAAGAGGATGAATCAGTCTCCTCTTTCCCAGCACTTTTGAAGGGAGACTGTGAGTGACTGTTGATGCTTTAGTATTACCTCGTCTTTTTTGAAAACAGTGAGTGTTATATTTTGTTGTCTTTTTTTAAAATGGAAAAATTACACTAATATTCACTCTATGCTGAATATTATCATCCTCAAGACAAAGAGGGGTCAGTGGGGTGATGTTAATAAGATATTCTACAATATTATCTATATTATTATGAATAATGTAAGTTACTAGAATAAAGTCATTTTTATTTTTCATTTATTTAAACATTTTTCTGAATGCTTATTTATTTTTAAAAGAGAGAGAGCACAGAGGAGGGGCAGAGAGAGGGAGACAGAGGATCCAAAGCAGGCTCTGTGCTTTTAGTGCAGAGCTGGATGAAGGGCTCAAACCCATGAACTGTGAGATCATGACCTGAGCTGAGGTATGATGCTTAACCGACTGAGCCACCCAGGTGCCCTGAATAAAGTCATTTTTAATGCATACTCCTCAATTCACTTTCATCCAATACTATCCAGTATTCTTAATCATACATCATTCAATTTTCAATAAAATCACATTATAAAACAATATAATAATTACTGAACAGCCAACCTTACAGTAAAATGTGTCCCAATCTAAGGAAGTATGTTGATATGCCTCTCTTGGATAATTATGCCCTGGCTCAAGATTATTAGTCTTTATAATACTTGAGAATATTTCAATATGGTACGGTTACTCCAAATATGACAAAGAAAATTCATTTGATAAGGATCGTGTCATACCAACTCATGATTAGCAAGCTGTTGTGGGTCAAGCCCTTCTAGGCTGACTTAAATGTTTAGTTAGGCAAGAGTTTGTCTCCTTGAGAGTCAGGGGGACTACGGCTATTGCTTTAGCACTAGTCACCAGGTGAGGGTTTGCAATTGATGGCATCAGCACTGGCATCAGAAGCAACAAAAGTTGAAGTTGTACAACTAGTTTTAAGTAGAATAAAATCTGACAGATGCCCATAAGCTATTCTGATCTCTCCACTACAGTAGCCAATTGGCTTTACATGCAGTTGAATTCATAAGCTAATCCTCTAATGTAGGATAAAATATCCACGAGTCTGATTTTATTTTATTATGTGCTGCCAAGAGGCAAAAATACATTGATGAGAGAGCTATTAGCAGTATTTTGAAGGTAGCAACAATGTAAAAAGGCATTAAATTGTGCTCCTTATTTCTGAACCCAAGGTCCATATGGTTGGTGTGAAATAACAATCACAGCTAACTGGAAACCTGCAAGGAAACTACTGTTCTCAAAGGAACACCAACATTAGAGTAGAGAGATAAAGAGATACAGAAATGTTTTCAGTTATAACAAATAGAAACAAATTTGATGTAGATGAACAGTACTTTTAGTCAGTGGGAGGCTTTGTGAGTGGGAGAATTCAATACCTGGGTAACATGTCTGGGTTAGAAATTAAATACAATGCAGGGAATATGCTGCTGTAGAAGAAGTGATTCTCAAATTTCAAGGCCCATGCAGATCACCCAGGAATCTGGCTACAGTGCAGATTCTGGTTCTGGACATCTGGAACGTCCTCAAGATTTTGCATTTCTTATAAATCCTCCACAAGTTGCCAGCACTGCTGGTTTGTGGAGGACGATTTTGGTAGCAAAGCTATTGGCTGAATGACTCATAAGGCTTACACTGTGGAGCAAAACCAGAAATGAGGAAGATACTTGCATCTTTTCTTTGAGGAAGGTGAGCACTAAACTTTGTAGTAGGAAGATTAATATATTAAAGTGCTATAATAGATGTTTGGATATATATTATTACTTACATATTTCCAAATGATTTGTATGCTGTTTAAGGAGAGAAATCATGTGGAATTTAAAAACATCTTGTAAATTTTCAAGAATGTCTACTTGATTCAATGAAAGTTCTAAATAAATGCTTCTTCTCTGATTAATTCATTAGTGTGTGCCTTTTATCTAAGAGGAAAATGTATTTGTTCATGGGTGGATTGCATTAAATAATTAGCTAAATTATAAAGCAATCACTGCATTTTTTAAACAATTGTAACTTAGTCATTATTTTGAATTAATATTATGCCACTTTTAGTGATTTGGATTCATTTTTATATTTGTTATAGCCACTTATCACAATTTTAATTATATCCAATTTAATTTAATGAAATTTCCCAAATATACTTTATTACTATGCAAGACAGAAATAGTCCTCAAGATAAATTATGCATGGAAGTGGTATATTGTATAATCTCTTATTTCAGAATATCTGTATATGTGTCCTGTTATCATGAAATTCAATCTGTATACAGCAATTATTTTTCTTATATATATTTATGTAACGATTTTCTATATAGTATTTCTAGTAACATAATTGCTGATAATATTGAATAATTTACTATTAAATCAAATAAAATATTCACTAAATTATTCACAAGTGTTAATTTAGTATATTGCCTGATCCAATATCTTTTGTTTTGTCCTATTTGTTCAGTGGAATTTTATTCACTTCCATATAATGGAGCAAATATTTACTACACAACTTTTGTCACCTATACATTGCATCCCATGCTTTGGAAATTCAATGGAGAATTAAGGCTCATGTTATTCACATTAGAATCATACGGAGGCCACAGACTTCTAAGTGCTACAGTACATAGCAGTCTGTGTAGGCAATGTAATAGCAGAGCAAAGTGATACAGGAGTGCAGAGAATTAAAATGATTTAATTCATTACATATGAAGAGGCCTCAAGAGGGAATCTGTGCATTTGATCTGGACCTCAAAAACTAAATTAGGTGTATGTGGAAAAAGTGGGTGCTGAGAGAAAAATAACATAAATTTTATTGTCACTTTGAGAAGCTATACCAAAACATCATTGATTGGGTGGGCTATAAACAATTGAAATTTATTTCCTATAGTCTTACAGTTTGGAAGGCTTAAATCAAGATGCTGGCACGATCAGTTTCTGCTTACGGACTGCTGCCTTCTTGCATCCTACATGGCGAAAAGAAGACAAGAGAACTCTTTGGAGTCCCTTTTATAAGGCCGTTAGTCTTATTCATGATGGCTTCACCCTTGTGACCCAATTACCTCCCAAAGTCCCCACCTCCAAATACCATCAGACTGGGGTTAGGATTTTAACATATGAATTTTGGAGGACATATACATTCAGTCCCTAACAAAAAATGAGACCAAAAGCATGTCAAAGTAGTGCAGAAGTATTGTATGTATGTAAACGTAGTGCGGCATGGTGGTCCTGGAAGGGAGAAAAGTAACCAGAACAGAAATTTGGAAGCGCAAACATGATGGCACTTGGAGACAATATGCTTCCTGAAAAGATTATAAAGGTATCCTGCTTGGGTTAGTCATAAAGAAAGAGGGTCAGATGTGTTTACACTGACCATGTTTTTTTTTTTTTTAAATTTTTAATGTTTATTTTTGAGAGAGAAAGAGACAGACAGAGCATGAGCGGGGTAGGGACAGAGAGAGACACACAGGATCTGAAGCAGGCTCCAGGCTTTGTTCTGTCAGCACAGAGCCCAATGAGGGGCTCAAACTCACAAACCCCTTAGATCGTGACGTGAGCTGAAATCCCACGCTTAACTGACTGAGCTGCCTAACCTCCCCTGACCATGCCCTTTTAATGGTAATTGTTATTAAATTTTAATATGATGCAATTATAATATCTAAAATCTAACAAAAGTGAAAATATCGGGAAGGACTGATATCAGTTTGAACTGAAGACTGGCACGGCATATAAAATAGTCCTCATTTACTTGCTGTACTCATTCAACTGTCAGAGGGGCGTATTAATAGTATTTTTTAAAATTACAGCATTACTATGTTATGTTAGATGTAGAAAGAGCAGGAGATTCAATTTCATCAATAGCAGTGATGAACATGGAAATATGGGATTTTGATGAGTCTGATTCTGATCCTAAGTTGGGTAAGAGATGGGGGTAGGTATTCTTTTGAGGGCTGGGTCTAGTACAGAGAGTGACCTAGTGTCAGCTCACTCGATTCAAAGAAGTTGTGGGGTTTAAAACTGTGTTGTGTATATGAAATATAACTCTACATATGTTGGAAATGATCAAAGGGAGGAGCTTAACAAGGTCACAAAATTAAAGAAAAATTTCTCAAAGGATCTCTAAAACCCACAGGAGCAAGAACTGACGGGGAAGCCGAGGTCCTAAAAAGCTAAGGAGATTTCATAACACAGACACCTGGCACAGACAACAACGAGTGACAACTGTAAATTAGGATGTTTTCTTGAATAATATCTTAGGTGGGGGCTGAAATGGTTGTACGAAGCTGATTTTTACTCACTCACTTTTAAATAAATGATTTGACTGATTGAATGCAGTGATTATCAACTAAGACCACTTGAAGTCACTCAGGAAAACATCTAAGCAGTGTTGATGCTCATACCTATTGCAGATCAATTGAGCCAAAAATGTCAACTATATTGTCATTTTTAAATAGAATGATTCTCATATACTATAAAATTAAAACTACTAATCCAATTGATGAAGAAATTGAACCTAAACCAGAATTTCTCCTCCATCCATGTATATGATAAGGTGTCCTCAATGATTACTCTGTTGTTAAGTGAAAGTTGTGAATTATTTTCTCTGCAATATATAAAGAACTCCAAATGGAACAATTAAAAAAGAAAACCAATAAATAGAACACTGGGTGATAAATGTATCAGACAATTCAGTCCTGAAGAAAACCAAATGTCCAATAAAATTATGAAAAGATGCTCAATCTCACTGGTAATCTAGGCAATAACATCTTACATTGAGCTGATAAATTTTTGAAAATTTATGTGTTGACAAAAGTATGGGGAAAGTAAATATATCTATACTGCTAGTTGAATGTGGATTGCTTTAAAAAAATAAAACTGTATTTGGTGGCAACTTTGATAAACTATAATAAAATTAAGTACCTGCATGTTATAAAAAAGATCAATCCTGCTTCTGGGAAATACTTTCTGGAAATATTTGACACATCTGCTCAGGGTGTTAGATTTAAGATTATGTATCTCAGCATTAACTGTCATAGAGAAAATCTGGAAATAACCAAAATTCTTACAAATAAGACAGTAAATATATATTTTGTTATATTCAAACAAATGAGTTAAATGAACTATAGTTATATGTATCAATATGGATAAATCTTACACATATGTATATATGCAGGGGTGTGTGCATGTGTGTGCATGTGTGTGTGTGTACATATGTTTATGTAGCTTTGGTAAATGACTTTGTTTGGGAGTTAGGGAGTCTTTCTACATTAAGTATGTAAAATAATTCATGAGAGAGGTATGACCCAGCTACTGCAAAATGTTTGATTGATCAAGGGACATAACAGTAGGATCAATAAAGAGTCATGGGAGATTGAGGTATATCTTAACATTTTATTTCTTGAAAAAGATTTGAATCGAATTTTGAAAAATGTTGAAAAATGTTACTATTGGTTTTAGCTAAAGTGACTATTACTATTATTTTCTTTGTTGGGATGTGCATAGTTAAATGCACTTCAAAACACCAAATTTGAACAGTCCTTCGGAGAAAATTCATGATCAATACCACTCCTGTTATTGTAACAGTAGCTTGTGATTGAGCACAGTTATTCTTTGAGGGTGAGCCCCACACACTGAGGTGCCATAGAATGATAGAATGTCCTGTTTCTCTTAAATTTCTGAGATCCATGCCAAAATGAAATTAAATGGGCATTCTGACTGAAATGTAAATTTTTCAGGGGCGCCTGGGTGGCTCAACTGGTTAAGGATCTGACTTAGGTCAGGTCATGATCTCGCGATCCATGGGTTCGAGCCCCGCCTTGGGCTCTGGGCTGACAGCTCAGAGCCTGGAGCCTGTTTTAGGTTCTGTGTCTCCCTCTCTCCCTGCCCCTCCTCAGCTCATGTTCTGTCTCTCTCTGTCCCAAAAATAAATAAACGTTAAAAAATTTTTTTTGAAATGTAAATTTCTCAAGCTGGGGATTTTTGTCTGTTTTGTGTATTTCTGTATCAACAAGTACCTAAACATTGCCTGGCTCATTGTTAGTCTCCAAATATTTTCTGGATAATTAAACTCTCTTAGTGAGATCACTTTATTTTAATTCCAAGGTCAAGGATTAAATATGATTTTACACAAGTTATTGAATAGTAAGGGAAAAAATAATACAAAATAAATCCCAAACAAAGTATTTGCTGTAGTAAGTTTCTTTTTTTTTTTTTTAAATGTTTTATTTATTTCTAGGAGAGAAAGAGAGAGAGATAGCGTGAGCAGGGGAGGGTCAGAGAGAGAGGGAATCACAGACTGAAACAGGCTCCAGGCTCTGAGCTGGCAGTCAGCACAGAGCCCGACGCGGGGCTCGAACCCACGAACCGCGAGATCATGACCTAAGCGAAAGTCGGACGCCCAACCGACTAAGCCACCCAGGCGCCCCTGCTGTAGTAAGTTTCTTAATGACCAGTTATTATTCGAGTTATTTTTTGGGCCATTAGCAATCTAGGCCATCACTGATAAAGAAAATGAATGAACTCTGAATGCACTTATGATGATGATAAGGATATATTTAGATGGCCAGAGCTCCAGAAAGTATGTTACTATGAGCTGTTTCTCATTGAGCAAAGGTTTGCATCTCAGTGAGCAGAAGGTAGCATTATATAGGGAAGGTCTTGCTTCCACTGTAACTATACTTCACAAAGGCAAATAGAGAGAAATATTGGAAACAAATCTTATAAAACATTTTCTGCTATCTTTAAAGTAATGTGAATATAGTCGAGAAGTCTTTCAGTATTTAATATTTAGTAACACATTCTAAATGGTAGAAGCAAGGGCACCTGGGTGGCTCAGTCGGTTAAGCATCTGACTTCAGCTCAGGTCATGATCTGTTAGTTCGTGAGGTGGAGGCTGGCATTGGGCTTTGTACTGACAGCTCAGAGCCTGAAGCCTACTTCGGATTCTGTATCTCCATCTCTCTCTGCCCGTTCTCTCATACTTTGTCTCTCTCTGTCTCAAAAATAAATAAAAACATTAAAAAGATTAAATGGCAGAAGCAATTCCATGGTGACATGGATAACATCATCCTTGTTCACAGACAAAATGCAAAAAAAAAAAAAAAAATCCATGCTCTGTATCCATACCTTTCCCTGAGATTACCATCTAAATATCACCAATGATAAACTGTTAAAAATAAGCTTAGCAAAAAATTCATAGATTGGATAAATATGTAACCTACCACTTAAACGGAGATATTAAAAACTAATTAAACTTATATAACATTTTTGAAATATTTATGTATTGGCTAACAAATGAATTTTATATCAGTTGACTAAGACCTTTTCAAAAATTGGTTAAAAATTCGACATCTTTCTGAAAAGGTAACATCCATATAAGTGAAAATAAAAATATATTGATATCTGAAATAACACAGAGAGTATTGTTCTTCATACATATCCCCATTATAATTAACTTCTTAAGTGTAGTTTCTCCTAATACCATGTCACTGATACATTCATACGTAAAGTCTTTTTCTCAATATTATCTTTTAATTTTTTGCTGGTTTGCTTCAAAGTTGAACTTTTTTTATTAATACATTCAAGGTTACTGATACTTCCAACTAAATCTTGTATCTGGACCATAATTTTTCAATTGAAAAAGTGATCTGAACCACCTCTATATTGACATAGTAGAACACTTCCCTCTTCCCCCTCTCCACCTTAGTCTTTGCCTCTTCAGAAATGCCAAATTTTTTTGCTTTATTGATATATTTACTCTAGATGTCCCCTAATTACATGATTTTAGATGGGTATTCTTTTATAAACCCAACACCAAAACATGATAAACCCCACCTGGAACTCAGGGTGTCTGGACACCTTCTGCTACTCTGCTACTTCTACTGTTTGGGTTTGGGAAACAGTAACTAGACTCCGACCTGAGACACTAGAGAGAAGGGAGAAATCTTAGCTCTTCTATCCTTTATTACTCTTAGTGGAAGCTGGTGGACAGTTCTGGGAAAGCATTGCTTTGGGCGAGGTGTGAATTTGGCAGTCTAGGATTTGGTGTTGGAATCATATTTATTTTCCTTTTATAATTCTCAGTGTGCTGTCCATTCTCCCTAAATGGTTTTCTCTTTGGATTTATAATTTCTCCCCTGGATTTAAGTAGATTTTAACTATGTATTTGGACTGTAATTTATTTCTATTTATTTCTTGTTTTGTTTCCCTTCAAAGGGCTAAACTCTCTTTCTGGGAGTAAAAACTTTACAAATTTGGTATTAAAAAAATAAACGACCCAAATGGTCTCCAGCAAATCTCAGCATTCTCTAATCTCCAGGATCAGACCCCATGGATATCAAATGCTGCTGAGCATTATTGATTTGAATTCACTTCAGCATTCTGGACTGAGGAACTTAGTTTTTAGTATCTTCAGGGAGACTTTAGCCCATCTTGCATGAGGGCATCCTGTGTTCAGTAATTTCATTTAACCTAGGCTTTTTACCCCCATATACCCAGGAGTTTTATTTGAATACTACCATATTGACATATTAACTTTCCCCCATGAAATATGCTCTGTGTATCCCTCCAACATCTCCAATGTCATACATTTTCATGGAAAGTTCCTGTAACAGTGAAATCATGAGAATAAAAAATGAAGTCTAATGGGAAAAGTATCATGTGACATTTGAAATAACAGCTGCCTTTTTCTATTTATAATCATTGAATCTCTTGAACAGTTCTGTGATTAAAGTAGGAAATTAGCATCTGCTTGTCTTGACTAATTTTTGACATATAAATTTTTATCATTATGCATTTTGGGGCTTATATGTTGCACAGGATTGTCTTGTTATTAACTAACAATCACATCATTTTCCTTCCATCTTGGGAAACTGTATTTCTCAAACTCCATTTCTGGTATGACCCAGGGTTATAATTTACCATGAGAGGTAATTTTGGAAGTTGGAAGGGAGGAGGAAGAAGGCATTATTCTCTTGAGACTGTTGTGTTCAGAGACCATCACATTGGACCTACAACTTTCAATTTTCTACCTTGTGGCCATCTTCCACTTTGGAGAGACTTTGAAGATGCCTTGCTAAACTTCCTTGGAAAATTCTTGATGCAGGCATCTGGGTGGTTCAGTCAGTTAAGCATCTGACTTCAGTTCAGGTCATGATTTCGCAGTCCTTGAGTTTGAGCCCCGCATCTGGCTATGTGCTACAGCTCAGGGCCTAGAGCTTGCATTAGATTCTGTGTCTCCCTCTCTCTCTACTCCTACCCCAGACCTCCCCCATCTCTCTCTCAAAACAAAAAACAAAAAACAAAACAAACAAACAAACAACCCCCCCCCAAAAAAACCAACATTTAAAAAATTAAAAGAAAAGAAAAGAAAAGTCTTGATAGACTTTTGCCCAAGATTCATTTTCTCTTCCTGCTCTGGTGCTCCAATACTCTGACCAATCCACTGCCATGTTCCAGACTTCATTCTCCAAGCTTTTCTATACCCATGGACACCTTAAATCTCAACCTGTGCCCTGTATTTCCCCCATGGTTGCAGTGGCTCTGTTTACCTAACTAAACCCAGAATGACCATAGAGTCCCATTGCCCTTGGTTTGGTGTGGACTGGGCTCCTTTAAGTCCAAGTGTTTGGATGATAAAAGACTAATCAAGACTTCTTATGTTTTTCCTCTTCAAAGATGTGGATACCTAATTAATAACAACTCTAATCAAAGAAGACATTTCAATAAATAAATGTTATAATGTTAAATTTTAAATATGTTCCCTGTTGTAAATTACCACCCAGCTGGGTATGGAAATCTATAAATAAGTATTGTCAATATATTAATCCCTTCTTAAGTTATGAACTGAGGATAGTAGTTAAAAATCAAACTTTATGGGCATCTAATTGGGACAAAATTCTGATTTTCCTCTAAACCAAGAGCTTTTATTTAATAAATATTATTGAGTTTCTTTTATGTGCTAGTATTATAGCAAAATACTGTGAATATAAGAAAGATGTCATTAAATTTGTTCTACTTTTTAGGATAATCCATTAATTGAATGAGACAACTTGTGAACAAGTCATTATAATTCAAAAAGATAATTCTACTGAGAGTAGAGGTTTTAATTTTAATTCTTTGGGTGTGATTGTGATGCACCAAAAAACGTGAGGTCAAGCTAACCTCTATACTGTTTTCCAGAGTGGCTGCACCAGTTTGCATTCTTATGAACGGTACAAAAGGGTTCCTCTTTCTCTGCATCGTCACCAACATCTATTATTGCCTGAATTTTTCCTTTTTGCCATTCTGACTAGTGGATTTAGTGCCATTATGGTGTCTATAGAGTTGGTATTTCTGGTGATGTTGTCTGGTCCTTTCAAGTCTTTGTTGCTTTTAGTCCTTTTTGTTTTAATTTGTCTTTTCTCCACTAAAGAGTGGAGAAATTTCTTGTAGGGCTGGTTTAGTGGTCAGGAACTCCTTAATTTTTGTTTGCCTGGGAAACTCTTTATCTCTTCTATTTTGAATGACAGCCATGCTGGATAAATGATTCTTGGCTGTATATTTTTTGAATTCAGCATGTTGAATATATCCTGCCACTCTTTTCTGACTTCCAAGTTTCAGTGGATAGGTCTGCTGTGAACCTGATGTTTCTTCTCTCACTCTTTTTTTTTTTTTTTTTTTCCTTTGCTGCTTTTATAATTCTTTCTGTGTATTTTGTGAATCTGGCTATGATATGCCATGGTGATTGTTGGTTTTGTTGAATCTAATGCAAGCTCTCTGTGCTTATTGAATTTTGATATCTGTGTCTTTCACTCTTTTTGGGAAGTTTTCTGCTGCAATTTGCTTAAATAAACCTACTACCCTTTTGTCTCTCTCTTCATCTTCTAGGACTCCTCTGATTCGGATGTTATTCCTTTTTAATAAGTCACTGAATTTTCTAATTCTTGAATCATGCTCTTTTGCCTTAGTTTCCCTCTTTTTTAATTCTTCATTATTCTCCATAATTTTATCTTCTATATCAGTGATTCACTACTCTGCTTTGTCTATCCTTGTCACTGTGGCAATATTTGAGAATGCATCTCAGTCATAGTAATTTTAATTTCATCCTGACTAGAGTTTACTTCTTTTATCTCCTCCACAGAAAGGGATTTTATTTTTTTTCTTTTAACCCCAGCTAATACTCTTATTATCTTGATTCTAAATTCTATTTCAGACATCTTGTTTATATCTGCGTTGACTAAGCCCCTGACTGTCAGTTCTTCCTATTCTTTCTTTTGGGGTGAACTCTTTTGTTTTGTCATTTTGGAGGAAGCAAAATAATTAATAAAATTATTAAACATAAAAATTTAAAAATCTGAAACAACACAAAATATCAAGTAAAGGAAGTCAGATCTTAGGTGTGTTTTGGTCTGGTTGTTGAAGGAAGTTTGATAGAATAGAGAAGAAAGGAAAAATAAAGGTACAAAAGAAAGAAAAAAGAAAAAGTTTGAAAATTAAAATAATATATAGAATAAAATAGAATAAAATGAAATGAAAATGAAATCAAATTTTAAAAATTACAAAAGATAAGAACATAGTAAAAAGAATTAAAAAATTTTAAAGGGAAAAATAAATCTTTCTCTTTTCTGTATCCAAGAAAAAGAAAGGAAAGGAAATAAAGGGGAAAAATGAATAAATGAACCAGCAAACAGAATGAAACCTGAATGATGTTACATCCAGTTTACCCTAGGATTCAAACAATGAAGCACTCTATAGTTTGTACACTAAGCAGGCAGAGAGACTTATGATTATCCTCTAGGGCATATGTTTGGAGGGTTCAGTTGGATGAGGCTTAGTGTAATGTGTTCCTTCTCCACTAGGTTGTACTGCTTTGCTTACTGGTGTGGATTGGTGTGATGTGCATTGCGTGTATGCCCATGTGTGGAAGAGGTGAAAATGGTGTCACCCAGCTTCATAATTTCAGAAGAAACTCTACATTCTCACCGACCAAAAACCAAGCACCTCTTCTTTGTCTTAGGTTTCTGTCTACTCCCTGCTTCTGCATTGTCCATCTCCAAGCTGTCTGCCTGCCAGGTTGGCACCTTCCTCCCAAATTTTATATCAGAATGGGATCTGTTTCCAAAACTCTCACTTCTGAGAATGCTGTGGCTTGGCCCCACTCTGACGCTCTGGGGGAGGGTCTCACTGAGCAATGGCTGGGTGCTAGTCTGTCCCAGAGAAAGTTCGTGTGATAGCACAGGGGCGAAGGTTCAGAAATTATTGCAAATCACATCACACAGCCTGTGCCAGTTTTCACCACACTCTGGCATCTTTCTTCCAATACCAGCTAATTTGGCTGTTCTCTGGGGTTCAGGACCTTTGCCTGTGGGGAGGCTGTATTGCCTCTACCAAATGCCCTTCAAGCAGGAAACGCTTCTCCCCATATGGTTCACGGATCACTCGGACCTCACTGCCTGCTTCTGGGGATTCGTTCTTCCTCCCCACCAGCTACTAGGTATAGAGATCCAGAATTTCCAACTCTGCTCTTTCCTGTGTATAGAGTCCTAATGATATTGAAAACCTCTCCTTTCTTCCCATCAATGGTTTTGTAGAATAGATTGCTTGTTCAGTCCCTTGTGAATGTTTCTGCTTTTTCTCTTTTTCTCCAGCTACTTTTGGGGTGAGTGCTTTTCCTGTACTCTCCGATATGCCCCAGCCTCCCCTTACTTTCTCTGCCCTCTCTCCACAAAAACAGGTCCCTAGACTCCAGGCGAGTCCCAGCTCACCTCTCTGTGTCGTGTACCTGTCGAGTTCTGTGGCTCAAGTTATGTATATTGTTGTCTTAATCCTCAGATCATTTTTCTGAGGCATACAAAATGGTTTGACGCTGATCTAGTTGCATTTCAGGGATAAGAGAAGCCAAGAACTTCCATGCTGCTCTGCCAACTTGGCCCCTCTTTTTCAGCCTTTTAAAGTAAGGCAATATGAAAATGATCTTCTATGTAACACAATGATTCCATATAGACACATAAAATAGTTGTCAAAACAAAAATAAATTGATCAGACTACAATATTTTGCTATATATATGGTTATTGAATTTAGTTTAAATATTTGATTTTACATTTGGAACACTTAAATTGCATAAAATATAATCTTCCATAATTTAGCCCATTGTTAGAAGCAATCAACCAATAAATTCACCTAATGCTAGTTTGTACTTTTGGTTGAATTTTATTGCTTTTTGGATCAAATTTGGTTTGGAAGGGAAAGAAACTAATAGCAATAACATTAATTGGATAACTACTAATTATTGGGAAAATGAAAATGACATCGTCTTCTCTTAACTTTGGAAAATTTGTGATATCATATTATCCTAAAGAGCACATCTAAATGTGATATTTCTAAAGAATGCACTTTTCCAAATGCTCAAAGTTTTTCAACAATCTTGGTGTGCTAATTATCTAATTAACTGGGATAGACAGTCCAATTATAATTCTGAGGTTCACTGTGGAAGTATAATTATTTTTGTAATCATTAACTTGGCTTAATCACCTTTAACACTAAGTTTTGTAGGTCCTCAACTAATTAGTTTTACTAGCTAATTACTGAATATAAAGAAATTTGATTTTCATTAAGATCTGATAAGACTTATTGTCATCTGGGTAGGAATGTGAGGACATTGTATACAAAACTTTAGATAAAGTTTATTAAAGGTCAACTTCTGTTGAACTCAGAAATTCTACAATATAATTGATTTATAGAAACACATATAGATTCACAGCAAGTAGTCCATCATTAGCTTCTAACAGAATCTTTGATTTCAGCTACCTGTAAACTCACCTCCCATAAAAATTAAGTAATGCTGAAAAGGTCAATTTCAGTTTCAGCTTTCACTAAAGAGACTTTTTTTTTTTTAATTTTTTAATGTTTTATTTATTTCTAGGAGAGAGAGAGAGAGACAGTGTGAGCAGGGGAGGGTCAGAGAGAGAGGGAGTCACAGACTGAAACAGGCTCCAGGCTCTAAGCTGGCAGTCAGCACAGAGCCCGACGCGGCGCTCGAACCCACGAACCGCGAGATCATGACCTAAGTGAAAGTTGGACGCTTAACTGACTAAGCCACCCAGGCGCCCCTAAAGAGACTTTTTAAAATTAAACTCTTAAGAAAAAATGATAAATAAGAGAAATAATACTTTATTTGGAAGTCAGTACAATTTTTCTCATCCTATGTTTTATTTAAGGCATTATTTCAATTCAGTCCTTCACTATTTTTGAAAATTTTCTACTTTTCCACTTTAAAGCTAATATTCAGTATCTTTAACTTCTAATATCAGTTATCGCTTCTCTCTGTAGTGTGATTCACTTTGAAAAGTCAGATCTTGAAAGTCATTTACATTGGCAAATTATATTCATTATAAATTCTGGAACCAAGTTCAATAGATATTTGTTCCCTTTGGATTATTATTTGGATGTAATACACTGATTTAGTCCCAAAAGATGAAACAAAATATTTACATATTTATGAAAACTAAGTAGTCAAGTATCTGAAATTATGCATATCAATACCCAGTGGCAATACAATATAATTTAAATTTATAACTTTAGTGATGTTGCCATCTGTCTCACAAATAGCAAGAGACCAGCTTAAAATATTTCTAATGTAATTCATTTTTACTAAATTACATTGTTTATATATAAAACATATATTTCATATGCATTGACCAAACCATAAAGGAATAAAAATATAGTATCTATCCTTTTACTGTCCCAATATTAACTTTGTTTTAAGCAGATTAAAAAAGTCATATTTATGAAGAAGAATTTAAGTAATAATGTATGCATTTACTAATGTCAAACAAAAAGAAGTACCAATAATTCACAAACAACTTGTAGTGTCTAATACAAGAACTAGCAATATTTAATCTACTACTGCCTGTAGACACTATTTCTCCCTTTTATTTTTTTCACCAGGAATGGAGATGGATATCCAGAGATAATAAATAAATTTTCCTTACAATGAATTGGCATTAAATCTTGTAAATTTGTGACATTTCTCTGAATATTATTGCACTTCTACTATGTTTTATTGCTTTTCTCTCCCAGCCATAGGTTAGAGGACAGAAGAAAAATCATTGCCTCTTCCTTTAAAAATTGTTATCTTATAAGAAAAAGTAAATACAGAAAAAAATTACCTAAATTAGTAATTGAGAAAGTGCACAGCCATATTCACTAATTCAAGTGCTAGACACACAAAACTGTTGGCAATTCATATAAATTACATGTAATTTACATATTTTTAGTAATCTTTTAATTCTACATTGTACAATTTATCTTAATTCAGACTAAAATAATTTGAAGACCAGAAAACATACTGGAAATACCTTCCTCTTTTGAATTAATTATTATATAGTTGCCTTCCCAACTGATGCGAGAAACAAAAAACTATTCACAAATGGCTTTGTAAAAAAATAGGTGGTAAGCAAAAGAGGTCATTTATGCTTGTAGGACAGAATTTCAAAAAGATTGAAAAGTATACTGTGTATGGTAAGATTATGAACACCTTACTTGCTCAATCTTTCTATTTTCCTCTGATCATCAACCATTATCTTTAGCTCTTAATTACTGTTTTCCCAGATATTGAAGCATATTTCATTTATTTGAAAACATGGCAGCATATAATACCCATTTACATGTTGTTTTTACACTTAAAATGAATTTTCCAATAAATAATTTACAGTACCTCCAGAATATCCACTCAGAATTTATGCATTTACTTAGTATGTCCCTTACTGATGCATAATTAATATTCTTCATATTGGATATAGCTTAGTTCCTTCCTTTGAAGAATATTTTACTAAATATTATTATACCTAGGTCATGTCACACATGCCCAAGTGTATTTGTAGAAGTCCTATATATCAATAATCACACCAAGGGGTGTGGTAATATTAATGTCTAATACTTCACCTTCTTTGCATCCATTCCCTTGAGGTGTGACTTTCAAATTAATCTGGATAAAGACGTGTAGCTTATTTCCCCACACCTTAATTCTGAGTTCAGTGATGTAGTTGGTTTGTGGACCAGTGCAGTGCTGGAGAGCAGAATGTAAACAGAAGCTTGAACGACTTTCACAACTAGGCTTACTTGGCTTTGTGCTTGTGACTTCACTGAGCACATGCCCACAGGAGCCTGTTGCAGTGAAAGAGATAATGTGAAAGAGAGCCAAATAACCCCCCAACTAACAGCCAGCCAATGTTATCTATTCCCTGAAATGCAATGGAAGCCAGCCAAGATCAGAAAAACAAACCTGCTTAAATCACTGATTCACAGCTTTGTGAGAGTTCAAACTGACCATGTTTAAGCCCTTGAGTTTGGGATGGTTTGTTATACAGCCTTATTATGGTAATAGATAACATACAAATGCATGTGTGTTGATTTTAATAGATATTATGTTATTAATAAGGATATCGGATTTTACTCTAACCAGTAGTGAATGAGAGAGCAAAGTAGCAATGCCGTTAACTTGCTGTTCTTTGCCAACCAGATAGGTGACAATACTATTTTTTGATAGATTGCATTTCAATATTATAAGTTACATCTTTGTGCAAAATTAGAAATTAAAGTACTGGCAGTTCAACTGAAGGATCTGTGATCCTTTTTTACATCTCCTAAATTTGATGTATTTATTACATATAAATATAAATTATTCAGATATAAATACCAGATCAAATTTGGTGGTATTTCCTAGATATATCCATTATCATTTTCTTTTAGTTAAAATTCCTGTACTCTTATGTTTTTAGAAATGTCTCTTTATACTTTATATAATTTTTTCACCCAACCTACCTTTTTTAAAAAGTATTTTCTTCTTACTTTTGAGAGAGAGAGAGAGAGAGAGAGAGAGAATGAGTGGGGGAGGGGCAGAGAGAAAAGGTAAACAGAATTTGAAGTAGGCTCAATGTTGACGGCAGACAGCCAGAATCAGGGCTTGAACTCAGGAACCACGAGATCATGACCTGAACTGATGTCAGAAGCTTAACTGACTGAGTCATTGAGGCTCCCCTTTTCAACTACTGTTAAGTGATAATTTTAAACCAATAAGTGTACTTTCTAATTATGTCTACTTTTTAATTTTTGTCATTTTTATATGTTAAACTTTATTATGTTATTTTCCCTCTACTGTCTTGAAGTAAACTTTTATTGTTTTAGTATCTACATTACACTTTTCAAAGAGATTTATGTGTAATAAATCAATTTTACTGAAAAAAATTCTAAATTCTTTTACTTTGATCAATCTTCTTCTGCTTTATATTTTAATATCATCCAGTATTTTAGTTCTATGATTCTTTTACCAATCCTCCCAATGAAATTTATTATCATTACCTTTATGTAGTCAAAGTTTGCTTAGATTTATGACCATATGTATCATTTTTATCAACATTTAAATCTCAGAACATTTTTAATGCCATAATTTTCCTTTCTAAAATACCACCATGTAGTGCACCTGGGTGGCTCAGTCAGTTGAGCATCAGAACCTTGATCGAGCCTCCACCCACCCACACCACACTCCAGCTTCATCAAGCTTCTCTCTGAGTGTGGAGCTTGCTTGAGATTCTATCCTTTCATTTGCCCTCCCCTACTTGTACGCATACTCTGTGTGTGTGTGTGTGTGTGTGTCTTAAAATAAAATACAGTAAAATAAAATAAAATACAATACTGCCTTGAGAATTTCCTTAGTGAAGCCTGCCTGTGATAAAATGTCCTTATGTTTTTGTTTTTGTTTTTTTTTTCTTTTTGCAAATGACTTGATTTTGCTTTAATTCCAAAAGAAGAGGACACAATTCTAGCTTGACAGTTATGTTCCAGTTATTCTAAATACCTTGTATATACCGTAAATACTATTGTTAGAGAAAATTTCTGCTTCTAGAGAAGAAAATGGGTAAAATTTATTGGCAAATAAAATTCACATCTATGCACATGTTAATGCAAATAAATGAAATATCCAAAATTGTGTTAGTTCTGTGAATAATGAACTAAATATATTGAGCTTGGAAAACCAGCTGTAAAAGGGAATTTCTGTAATAGTGCAATGTTGAACTCAAATACTTAACAGTTCTTTTTTTCTCAACTTAAGCTTAGATATTACTAATACTGTCCCTTATAACATGAAACAATGGATAAAAAATATTTTATTTTGTGTTGTTTTACTATGGAGATTTGTAGTATGGGGAAACCAGGAAAAGTGAGACCTCTGGGTGATGACAGATCTAAATGAGTCTCCTGGAACATGATCTTATCTCCTAAACTCTCCGAGATGCTTTAGTTTTTTTTTTTTTTTTTTTTTTTTGGTGATATGGATGTTAACATTAGATGAATTAAAGAACATAAATATCTAATGCAGCACTTGTCATATCATTCCTTCCATTCTTTTCCTTTTTTTTTTTTTTACTTCTATAATACACAGAGTGTTTAAACTTCAGTGACCTTTTTCAATTTCACATATTTCTACTCTGTCTTCTGATACAATTTAGAATAGGTAGGTAATTTAATTGTTGGCACTTAAATATATAACGCATATTATATATGATATATATTCTACTGCATTATACAATATGTTATACATTATATAGAATATTCATATGCTATATTATATTATTTTTAATGTTTATTTATTTTGAGAGAGAGAGAAAGAGCACAAGTGGGGGAGGGGTAGAGAAAGAGGGAGAGAGAGATTCCAAGCAGGCTTCATGCTTTCAGTGCAGAGTCTGACACAGGGCTCAGACTCAGAAATCATGAGATCACGACCTGAGCTGAAAACAAGAGTCAGAAACTCAACTGACTGAGCCACCAAGGCATCCCATTATATCACATTATTATACATAAATTTAATCCTTGTTGTATTCATGAGTTAAACTTGCATGCATCCTTGCATCTAGGCTAGGTAGAAAAATAATTCAGGTTGGTGACTCTGTGTTTATAAATATTTCATGTTTCCTAATAATATAATGAATGGACTCTTCTTTTTGAGGCCAATGATGCCCATGGCACTGGGAACTGTGACCTGAAAAATGTATCTAAGAATGAATTTGATACTGCCTGGCAGGAGAATGGTAACAGTCAATAACAGCTGCACCTGGCACACTCTGTGGAGTGTGCTACACTCTGCTCCAGCAGGTTTGTCATGGGCAAGATTTTAACATTTCTATACTTCGGTTTCTGTAAACTTCCTTCATGATTCTTTCATCATAATGCTCACAAGTCCTCAATACATGATAGTTATCATTTTAGATATTAAATTATAGATTGTGCAATAGACTTTAGGGTCAAATATACCTATGTTACAACTTTGTGCTATAGCTTAATCACTCTGTGAATTTGGTTGGGGCCATTAACTTAATTCCTCATCTGAACATCTGAACTTGACTTTACATTTTAATAGGAGTAGTTGTTGAAAGATGAGGAGTGTCAGAATACATGGGTGTAGAAATGTAACTGTTTAATTTACTTTCTGAAAGTGGTAGTTTTATAAAATAAACACTAATGACAACAACAACAACAACAACAACAACAAATTTCCTGAAAGGTAATAGTAACTGGATAACTGTAGAAGTGATGTTTCATTAAGTGAGTCAATAAGATTTTTAACATGCTTTTAATATGACATCAAATTTCATGCATATTGGAAACTGTATCATAACTTATGGTTAATAAAGAATAAAGCAATTTGAAGACTCTTTAATAAAAGCAAATAAAACTATTAATTCAGGTCCTCCAATGTAATAAAACCAGTTCAAATTAAGTAGTTTCTAGCAGATTGTATCATGTTATAGCTTCCCGCTCACCATCTTTTCTCTACATTTGCAAATTTTTACATTTGGGCTAAATTAAAACATTCATCTAAACTTTTATTTCCTTTTAGTGTTAATTAATATTGCTCTGTGCTCTCTGAACTATTTTCTGGCTCAAAAGATTCTCATAATCTTTTATTGATCCTACATATTCTACAGCCTTTTCTAATAAGTTTTCTACTTCATAAATAGCAAAATGAGTTTATAGCACATATTATGAGTCATATATGCTTAAAAATTCAAAGAAATCTGGAACAAAGTAAGTTTGTGCAAAGTGAAATAGTAGAAATGATCTACCCAAATAAAAGACCCACTACATTTTTTAGTTTTAGGGTTTTTTCTCTCAAAACCTACTCCCTAGTTACTTCATATTCTCCCAGAGAAGTTGCAAAACATTAAAATATATAAGCCCACTCAATTTATTGAATCATAATTGCTGAGGATAGAATTAGGTTTGAATTATTGGAAAAATCTTCTCATCTGATTATTGAATACTATTAAATAGTATATTAAAGTTAATTTTATGTTTTTTGTTTACTGAGTTATTAATTTATGTAAATATCCCATTTAAATGTTGTCTTTTAGAAAATACTTGCATAAGTCAGTGATGTAAAATTAGTTCTTACTTATATGTATGTACTATTATTTTTGAAGTTCTTAAAATATTTGAAAACATATTAAGTATTGGAATTTCCATTCCTGATTATAGAAAAATATACATTGATTAATTCATGGTAAAGATTAGCTCAAATATTGATAATCTTAAGAACAAGATGCTTTTTGCTATGAATAGTCATTCAGGGTCGCAAGTAAAGAGGTCATATGTCAGTTAGAAGTATATGTTAACATAAGGTTTCATTATAATAGTGAATGCACGTTATTTATCATTTGAACTGTTAATTGAATGATATCTACACTATAGTAAATAATACACTATACAAATTGTCAAGAAAATATAACTTATTCTACCTTCCAGACATTATCTCTATAAATATAGTGTTTTTAATCAATAATAAGTCAATGTCTGCATTATTATACTGTTAATAATGTTTCATACGATAAAAAAATATTTGTTTTGATAAAGCATTCCATTTATGCAGTAACTATGAAATAAAACTAGATTTCCTATGATTCACATAATAGTAGTTTCAAAAAAGAGAATTAGAAACAAATATAGGACAGACAGTATTTGAATAAATAATAGAGAAAGCTACCCTTGCTTGAAAAAATACTTGAGTCTAAAACTTACAAACATTTACTGAGGTACAGGTAAACTTGAAGAAAAACAAAAAGAGTTATTCACTTCTACATATCCTAGTAGAATTTCTGAATTCTAAGTATTAAAAGAAAAAGAAAGGACATCTCTTCAAGTTTCCTCACAGAGAAGTCACTGAGAAAGTAAAATATTAAAATGTATTAACTTCTCATCTCTAACACCAGGAGCTAGAAGAATATATGAAAAGATTATTTTTTTCCAGGAATTACACCTTAAGTTAAGATGGCAGATATCTTTTTAACAGATATTTCACCTGCTCAGTATGAAAAAAAAAATGTAGATATGTAAGAATTCAAAGCCTGTATCAAGATGCAACTCACAGAAAATACTTGACAGAGAGGACTCTAACACAAAATGAAATTAATGAAAAAAAATCAGACACTGATATAAAAGACAATGAAGAGAAAGTTAACAGTGGTGACCTTATAACAGTGAATGCAAAGGTCAATATTGGTAAAGCACTACTGAATTCAAAAGTTTAAAGCTGGCTGCATCTAAAAAAATCCACATCCTTTTAATATTTAAAATGTTAAAACACTGCTTTAAAAATATAGGAAGTGTTTCTTCCCAAAATAGGGACTTTTTGTGTCAGAATTCTTTATATGACTTAGATTAGGATTTAAAATTTATGTCACACTTTTGAATTTAAAACTTTCCTTTCTCTTTGGTCAGAAGGATTAGGTACTAAATGAAGATTTGGTAATCTGAAAAAAATAGTAAACTTCCTCCCAGAGAAATTTTTATAAAAATAATTATTTTGAGAAGAAATTTTGTTTTAAAGTAGATTTTTCAGTAAAAGAAAACTTTCAGAAAAAATCAATATGCAAAAAAAAAAGTCAAAACAACCTTTTATACCTAAACTAAGTTCCTTTGCTTTTCTATTCTAGTTGCCTTATGAAATCATACCCATCTACTGGTGGTCATAAAGATTTTTTATTTGGATATTTTTACCTTGGATATTTTGTAAAAAAAAAAAAAATAAATAATACTTGCATAGGTAGATTTTCTTCTTCTTTCTTCAATGTTATTATGCTATTAAGGTCTGGTTTATACTGTCTCCCAAGCACTCTGAACACATTAAACATTTCTTTGCTTCTAATGGAGTAGGTTAAATCTACCTATGTCTTTTCATCTTTTCTCAGCCTTTGGTTTTTTTTTTTAAGTTTTTTTTTTTGGTTGTACCTGGGTGGCTGAGTCGTTGAACATCTGAATTCAGCTCGGGTCATGACCTCACTGCTTGTGGGTTTGAGCCCCACATCAGGCTCTGTGCTGTCAGCTCAGAGCCTAGAGTCTGCTTCAGTTTCTGTCTCCATGTCTCTGCCCCTCCCCCTGCTCATGCTCTCTCTCTTTCTCTCAAATATGAAATAAAACATTAAAAAATTTAAAGAATTTTCTAAATAGAAGAAGGAGAAGGCCAAGGAGAAGAATATGAAGGAAGCAGAGGAGAAGGAGAAGGAAGGAAGGCAAGTAAGAAAGGAAAGAAGGGAAGGAGGGAGGAAGAAAACATATAAACTCTCAACAGAATTATAGTAACTAAATTGCTTGGATTCGAGAATTTTAGTTTTAACTTTATGTTTTTCACAATGGAACAAAATCCAGTCACCTGGGTAACTATATTCAAGGATTAAGCTTCGAGTTAAGGTGGGCTTTATGTATTTTTGTTCCTCTCCATTTCCCTCATGTAATCAGGCACCAGAACTGTAAATATCAATCCCCAACTCCTTTTGTGAAAAAGAGACATCATCTGAAAACACTTTAGCTTATTCTTTTCTCTAGGTTATTTCCAAGGAAAACTCCCTATATTCTATACTCATTGATCTATCTTACAGATTTGCCTTTCTAAAATAATTTCCCTTTTAAAATCTCCTATAAGCTTTGATGAATTGTGCAATGATTTGCAAACTCCTCAGATCCCTAAGATTCCAGTGAATATCTTTATTTTTCTTTTTTAAAAAATGTTTACTGATTTTTTAGAGAGAGAGTATGAACAGGGGAGGGGCGTTGAGGGGGGGACAGAGGATCTAAAGCAGGCTCTGCACTGACACGGTAAAGATAAGGATGTGAGGCTCAAACCCCCAAACAGTGAGATCATGACCTGAGCAGAAGTCAGATTCTCAACCAACCGAGCCACCCAAGTGTCCCATATCTTCATTTTCCTTGGAGATAGTCACTATTTTTTTTTACATCTATAGCATTTCTTTATATAACTTTAATGATATATATTTTCATAGGTTTTTATAATCTATTTATTTGTTACTGTAAACTTACTATTAATTTCTATCATGTAGTTTCATATGTTGAAGCAATTACAGAAATTTCTCTCTATACCTTTTTCCTTTACCTGTCAAATCATGGACACTATGGTTTGTTATTTTAATTCATCAAATGTGGAAAAATATATATTACATATATTAAGGAACAATTTTAAGTTTCCCCTTTTATTGTATTTAATGTTGATTAAAGAAATAGTTGATAAAATTGGACACTCATCACCATTTCACCATTTGAAATTAATATGCTAAGCAAAATAAGTCAGAGAAAGACAAATACTATGATTTCACTCATGTGGATTTTCAGGAAGAAATCAAACAAGCATGGGAGGTAGGAGAGAAAAGTAAGCCAAGCCAAGAAACAGACTTTTAACTAGGGGAACAAACTAATGGTTGCAGGAGTGGTGGTAGGTGGGGAGATGAGTCAAATAGGTGATGGGTATTAAAGAGTATACATATGATGGACACCCGGTGTCGTATGGAATTACTAAAACCAATATTACACTCTATGTTAATTAACTAGAATTTCGGTAAAATTTAAACAAAATTTAAAAATAATATAAAATAAATAGGGACACCTAGGTGGCTCAGTCAGTTAAATATTTGTCTTTTGATTTCAGCTCGGGTCATGATCTCATGGTTTGTGAGATCAAGCCTCGTGCTGGGCTCTGCACTGATAGCATGGAGTCTGCTTGAGATTCTCTCTCTCCCTCTCTGTGCATGCTCTCTCTTTCTCTCTTTCAAAATAAGTAAATAAATATTAAAATAAAATAAATAAGTTTACATGTCTGTGTTAATATTTCTAGCAATCTATCTATCTATCCATTTATCTATTTGCTATTAGCTGAATTTGGGTGCTCAAAAAAGATTACATCGAAGTTCTACTGCCCAGTACCTCAGAATGTGACCTTTTTTTAAATGTTTATTTATTTTGAGAGAGAGAGTGAGTGCATGTGAGCAGTGAAGGGGTAGAGAGAGGGAGAAATAGATTCCCAAGCAGGCTCTGCACTGTCAGGACAGAACCCAACATGGGACTTAATCCCACAAACCATGAGATCATATCCTTAGCTGAAATCAAGAGCTGGACACCTAAGCAACTGAGCCAGCCCAGTGCTCCAAATATGACCTTTTTGAAGAGATGCCTCTAACAGAGGCAATAAGAGAAAACAAAGTCATTAAGGCTGTCCCTAATCCAACCTGACTGATACTTATTAAAAATTAAGAAATACAAACATAGCAGCAGACAAGCACAGAGCGAGGACTACATGAAAGGACAGGGAGAATATCATAGAAATGTGGAAGTTAAGGGTGATACCATCTATAAGCCCCGGAACACAAAAGATTGTTGACAAACCACCAAGAGCTAGGAGCAAGGTACGAAAGAAACTTTCCCCCACAGTCCTCAAAAGAACCAACTCTGCCAAAATTTTGATTTCAGAATTCCAGCCTCCAGAACTATAAGAGGGTAACTTTCTGTTACTTTAAGCCACCTAGTTCATGGAAATTCATTATATCAGCCCTATGAAATCATCTATGTATGTATCTGTCCATGTAGGTATATATGTATGTATGTATGTATGTATCTGTCATTTTTCAATCTACCCACCTTCCTATCTACCTACCATCTAACTATTTTGGTTGTATTCCTGCATTACAAATATATCAGCCCTGTTTTGTTCGAAAAGGAGGGAGGGAACAGAAGTTGCTTGTTGTTATACTTGTTATACTTAGTACATGTAAATTGTTTCATGGACACATTCAATTTCATCAATGATGTCCCATGTCCAGGTGTTTAAGCAGCCCAAAAGGTCACAGGTTGGGAGTGTGTGTGTGTGTGTGTGTTTGTCTGTCTGTGTGTATGGGTTTCTAATTGTGTAACTCTTACTCCAGTTCAATCAGTGTTTATCCAAAATAACATCTATTGGGTTATGTGGGTACATCTGATTTTCAACTTCAATTCAAGCTGTTTCAGGACTAGACTGCATCAAAGGTCTTTGTGTGAAGCATGAGATGTCACATACTCTCCTTTATCTCAAGGTAATTTTAGTTTGGGGACTTACATATGATTTCTGGCCCCTGAACTTTGATCAGAGCAATCTTGCTCTACAATAGTACTTCTTAAAAAAAAAAGGTTATTTATTTATTTAGAAAGAGAGAGAGAGAGAGCACACACATGAGCATGGGAAGGGTGGAAAGAGAGGAAGAGAGAGAATCCCAAGCAGCCTCCATGCTGCCTCAGTGTAGAGCCAGACATGGGGCTTGATCTCATGATTGTGAGATCATGATTTGAGCCGAAACCAAGTTGAACCCGTAACCAACTGAGCCATCCAGGTACTCCATTGTTCTACAACAGTACTTCTTAATCAAGATTCTGAGTCTCAGACATTAGAGAACTTAGTTCCCATTCTCTCAAGAATCTAACATATAAAGTATTCCACACACCTTAGTTATTTGGTTTGGGCAATAAAGTGCATAGCAACATTTGGTAGATAAAACAAAGAAAATAAATTTTGTTACCTTCATATTTCAGGGCAATGAGTGTTTTAGGGGGCAAGAGGAGGCCCACTAAATGTACCACAATGGCATATTGATTATTTTGAACTGAAGCTACTTGGGAAATAGCCAGTGGAAGGACACTCAGAGATAAGAAATGAAGAGCCAAAGAGACTGTATAAACAATGTTGTCACTTTTTTTTTTACTAATCTACTGTCTCAGCCCAAATTCTGCACAGCATCCCTTACTAATTAATCCTTCCAACCATCTGTTTTCTTTATCCTGTCAGTTCCTCATAAACTTATGGTCTCTTTGTCTAAAAAGTATAAAAATGGCCTGCCTTGGTCATTTGTTTGGATCCCAGTTTCATTATTGGGACTCTGTGTGCACAAAATAAAACTGTTCAAGGTATTTTTAAAAAAATTTTTCCTGTTAATCTGCCTCATGTTCATTTAATTCCTAGTCTAGCTGGAAGACTTTGAAGGGAAGAGAGAGAATTTTTCCTTCCCTATACACTATTCATAAGTAATTTGCAAAACTATTTATATGGATGCACATACACACATACAAAGGCACACACACATGCACACACACTTGCAGGCATGAGCTCAAACATATTGGATTTTGAAAAAAGGATAATATGGCTTTTATTGAAATGATGATCTAATTGGATGATATTTGTGGAGGTAATCATGAAGTCAAAAATTCCAAATAATGTCAGTTCATGTAGATGACATTTTCTCAAATCAAGTCTTTCACTCTCCAATATACTCCCAGGGATCATTAATTTTTCTCAGTGTGACAACTCCGGAAAATATCATTAGTTAATACTGACAGTATCAATTAAACAGAGTGACATTGCTGTTGGAATATAAAAATAGGTAACATATAAAATAAGTAATTGATGAGGATATAAAGTATAGCATTGGAGATGTAGTAAATAATACTATAATAACTTTGTATGATGACATATGGCAACTAGTCTTATTGTGGTGATCATTTCCTACTGTGTCTAAATGTCAGATCTTTATGTTTTACACTTGCAACAATTTAATCATTGTATGCCAACTATACTTCAACTTAAAAAAAGAAAAAATATAAAAATATAATATATTAAAAAAGAATATTTAAAAAAATGTAAAACGTATCCAGCTTGCTGAATAAATTTCTGATTACTTGTTAAGATTCTTTTTTATCTTTCTTAGTGGTAGTGTAGATGTTTGGCAATAGTGTGATATATCTATAAATCCTCTAAGATAATGTCCAGAAAAAACACATCTAGATTAAGAACGTCAGTATTCTAACTAGAATTTAATAAAAATTTGAAAAGAAAGCCAGTATTCTAAGAAAAATTAATGTTAACATAACAAATGACCCATTATTTCAAAGTAGAAATACTGCAGTTCACCACTGGCATGTAGTAATTTGGCAAATAGAAATAATTAGTTTGATAAAACAAAGTACAGATTTATCTCACACCTGACATCAAAATGTCCAATTATAAAGTTGTACTGGAGTGTTGAATAAAATTTAAAAGTGTAATACTATAGCCTTCTTCATTTAAATGATCACTATTCAATTATTTCTGAAAGTTCATGTATATTCTGCCAATCTATTTCCTATTACTAATAGACTGACCTACAGTGCATGTTTTTTCCACAAAATGGGTCATTTGTAGGGGTCCCTGAGTGGCTCAGTAGGTTAATCCTCTGACTCTTGGTCTCAGTTCAGTTCATGATCTTGTGGTTTATGAGTTCAAACCCTGCTTCAGGATCTTTGTTTATGGTGTGGAGCCTGCTCGGGATTCTCTTTCTCCCTCTGTGTCTGCCTCTCCCCTACTCACTCTCTCTCACTAAAATAAATAAATAAACTTAAAAAATGGAATAATAATAATAAACTTAAAAATGGAATATATAAGTGTCTTAGTGGAAAAATATTGATGAATCTTAATGAGTGTATGTCAGAATCAAGTCTTAAAGGAATTTGATGTGCATTTTGTGAGTTCTTGTTATCCTATTTTTAATATTGTTATTATTATTATTTTAATGTTTTATTTATTTCTGAGAGAGAGAGAAAGCAAGAACAGGGGAGGTTCAGAGAGAGAGGGAGACACAGAACCTGAAACAGGCTCCAGGCTCTGAGCTAGCTGTCAGCACAGAGCCGGATGTGGGTTTGAACCCACCAACGGTGAGATCATGACCTGAGCCAAAATCCGAAGGTCTACCAACTGACCCATCCAGGCGTCCCTGATTGTTATTATTTTTAAGCACTCCTTTAAGGATATACCACACTCTTAACATTGTTATAAAATAAATAAAATAATAAAATAAAATAAAATAAAATAAAATAAAATAAAATAAAAAATAAAATAAAATCTTTGTATATCAAAGATGGTTCTATAGTTACATGTTTCTGATTAGATGATGATGCCCAGTACTTAATACTTAAATGATGTTCAAACAAACAGTAAGCATTATTTTTTTGGTCTTTTGATATTTTGCTTATTATGATGTACAGGTCAGTTTATGTCTGCTTACTTTGCCTCATATATTCTACTAGAACACCTCAACATTTTTTTTTCTGTAAGTATGTGGTTAACTGAGCGATGAATAAAATAATAAGGAAAGCCAATTGTTCTGGGAAATTCAAAACATCATTTTGCTAATTGTTACCTGTCTTTTTTTGAGTTTATTTTTGTCATTTGGACACATGATAAAAGAGTATGTAGAAAAAATATGTGGAGTCATAAGAGGGTTATAGAGGCTTGTCAGAGAATTAAATAGTTTTAATTCTGTTATTTTTCTGCATTTTTGTTTACTTTGTCTGGAAGCTTTAGAAACCTTGTAATTAGTACGATTACTATATAAAATCATTGCTTATTCTCTAATTTTGTTTGTGTATTATGTCACTTTCCTCAAAGTGGGTCCAACAAACTAAGTAGCTATTGGGATTTGAAACCTGACTTTCTGTTTTGGACACTGGCAAAGCTGTGTCCTTGTGGAGGACTGTGGTCTTAATGTTCTCCAATCTGAAGGCTCCTGACCTAGTTTTCCACAGCATGGCCACACTTAAAGCATTGCCTTTCACTTCAATCTCTGCCTCTATTTTGCCTATATTTCTGCACACTATTCATTGATCAGAATCTTTGCCATTATTCCATCCGTGGGGGAGGGAGAGTTCTCTCAGGTGAGGATGCTAAGGAGCCAATGAGCTCTTTTTCATAAGACTGAGTTTTTGATCTATGTTCAAAGTCTGTGCGTGTGGCATGTAGTTTGTTCTATATCAATTTCTAAACACATCAAAAAGCGTTACAGAAGGGTGATATAAATTCCTCCTCCTCCAGTAAAGAGGGTTAACATATTATTTAAAAATATATAATATCAAGGGATATCTTCCTGTATTAAGTTATTGCAATCTCTTTCTATTCATTCAGTTCACTTACCTAAAAATTTTAAGTGTCTGACTCTTGGTTTCAGCTCCAATCATGATTTCATGGTTGGTAAGATTGAGTAGCTAGTAGCAAGGTTCTCTCTCTCTCTCTATCTCTCTCTCTCTGTCTGTCTCCCTCTTTGTCTCTCCCTCCCCTATGTCAAATAAATAAATACACTTCTAAAAAATAAAAAAAAAAATACACAGGAAAAAACATTGATCAAAGTACCTCAAATTCTCTTTATCTGCCTACAAATCATCATTCTCAGAGTAATGACAGAATAGCAAGGTACTGGTGATATAATTACATCACATAATTTCCATCTCAGATGTTGATTATATAATTTATAGAATACCTCCATTAATATCATCCTATTCCACACAACTCAAAATTGACTCTAATTCTCTGTACTTTCTGCCATTATTAATGCTCCCCTTGGTCAGCTACTGTGAGTTAGTTCCTCACTAGTAATGTTAGATCAATTTCTTTTGGACTAAATATAAAATCTCATTCTTTGGCACCGGTTTCAAGATATGACACTATAGTCTGGAGATCTTCTTTACCTTAGAAAATTTCTATGTCAATCTAGCCATATCTATATCACATTGCTTATATCAAAAGCCAAGGACAGTTAACAATTGATGTCTACTGAGTTCAACTGTAATAGACATAACATCTGACACTGCAGAGTCTAATGATAATAGGCAATTAAGCAAATACTTAAATATAATTTTTACAATTCTATTTGTTGTGAAATTTGTGAAAATAAATTTTATAGTAATTTATCAAGGACTTAGTAAACAAAAGGAAAAGGGATTAGTTTAACATAATTTGTCAAAAAAAAAACCCCAGCATCATTTGTCAAGAAAGATCTCTCAAGAAGTGACTCAGTGCACCTATTTCAGCAGTAAAATGAACAATATATTTTTCTAGTTTACATTTTACTTTTATTTGTAGTATCACTCTTAAAGATCAAAAGGGTACATATGTTTAAATGAATTAAATGTAATTGTTAACATTATATTTCTGAAGCCTTTTAAAGTTTTATATTCAATGGTATACTTCTCAAATGAATAGACTTCTATATGATTAAAATTCACAGAAGCTATTTCAAAAACTGTGAGTGATTTCTTTCCAGTTAAAATGCTTTGACAGAGACAATTATTTGAACAGGAGAAACTTGATTCAGAAATAATTATCATTTCACATGAGCTAAAGAAATCCTATTGCTCTTGTGTAGTTTCTAGAAAAGACGTTGATCAACATACATAAATACTTCAAACATGAATGTTCTAAAATAATTTATTTGACAAATATAGCTGTTTCAATGACTTTTCCTAGGGTTTTATATGTCTTTCTGTAACAAAGTAGATGTTTGTTTTCTCAGTAATCTAGTATGGCTACCTACTTCACAGTCTAATGATACTGACTTTCATTATATAAAACTCAAATATCATGGAAACAGGAATGACAAGTTCTTGGAAAAGCTAAAGAATAGAGTTTAGCCTAACTATAATCAAAACTGGATCTTTTGAAGCACTGGAGCTAAACTATAATTATACAATAAAAACAGTGGAAAGAAATAAAATGGTAGTATTTTATTTTATCAAGTGCTGTTTTCATTTGGCAGTATTCATTATATGTGATTTTAAACTTTTCAGTTTTTATTGTTCTAATTTGTTCTACAGATGTTCATTTTAGAATATGTTAGAGTGTTGGCAATTCAATGTATTTTGTATACCAGCAAAATAGTTTCAATTGTTGATGTGTAGATTTTGGAGATAGTGGTCATAGTTGTACAACTATAGAAACTTAGTTAATGCCACTTAACTGTACACTTGAAACGATTAAAAGCGAATTTCGTTTTGTGTATTTTAGTCCAATAAAATCAGCAACATTTTACTTACTATGAAAATGAAAACAAATAGCTCAATGGTTAAAACCTGAGCTCTCACATCAGATTAGCCAGGCTCAAATCCTTTCTTCACAATTGACTAATTTAGTAAATTTAGCCAAGTTACTTAAGCTTTCTGATCTCATTGTCCTTAACTGAAGTGAGTTTTTACGTGAATATCTAATTCAAATAACTGTTGTAATAATTAGATAATATAAAAGAGTTCTCAGTTTATAGTAAGGATTATAATGAGACAATTCAAAATCCTAAACTTTCAACTATGATTCCTGTAATCCAGGATTTGTTAATAAACTATAATTTTATAGCCTGCTTTGTCATTTCTGTTTCGTTTTTCCAAAAATCAAATTATTTGGAAATCATTTCTTTTTTGTTAAGTTTATTTTATTTTATTTTATTTTATTTTATTTTATTTTGAGAGAGAATGAGAAGGGAGGGACAGAAAGAGAGGGAGAGAGAGAGAATCCCAAGATGGCTCCACATTGTCAGTACAGGGTCCCATGCCAGAATCAAACTCATGAACCATGAGATCATGACCTGAACCGAAACTAGAGTTGATGATTAACCAACAGAGCCACCCAGGTACCCATAAATTATCATTTCTGTGAGAATTAGAAATGACTGTAATATTTCAGTCACATTCTTAGGATTACCTATTCCTTGAAGACACCTTTAACAGTCATAGAATTAGAGGCAATTCAAGATCATGGAAAGTCCCTAAGTAAATGCTAACTTGTTTCAAAAACCTATAGAAATACATGGATATAAAACATTCAATATATCATAGCCCAAGGCACTAGATTATTAACCAGGAAGACTACATACACCAACAACAGAGGTCCCACAGTTACACTGAGGTGCATTCATATATACTTTTGTTCCAAGATCTCCCCCAAACATGTACAAGACCATTGTGAGGTTTAATCTTTAATAGTCTTTACTACCGTTTTTATCTTAATATCTTTAGAATCTCACTGGAAGAATAAGCTCTGCAATAGTCATTTCTGCCAATTTAAGCATCTGTGTTCTGAAGAATGTTCTGAAAGAGAAGGGAATACTCAAAAGCCTTTTGCACACTATGGTATTTTGTTTATGATCTACTGTATTTTGTTTATAATATTTTGTTGATATAAGAAACATCAATTAATCAATAATTAAGAACAAAAAAAGACATACAATGTCAAGGCAATGACTGTGAAAAATTGGAAAAAATAATGCTAAGTATTAACTCCTTTATATGTATATATAATGTATAAATTATTACAAGAAATGTATTACATATTATAAGATATGTAATAAATTATTACAAGATATATAATTTTCTCCACATATGGTAGATTAGGTAGTAAAAGAAAATGATTGTGATTTAAATAATGATTTGTGTCATCAATTTAAATAATTAATCAATACATTGATTTCTGCAAATAAATTTTCAATATTGATGATGCACTATTTTTATGAAATATAATGATTTTCTATGAAGTAGGATGACTTAATTAATATTAATGAAAATTACTGTTTGGAGTTTGCTCTCTCCTCTTTTTTCTTATTTTGTGAAATTATCTAGGTTTAAAATAATATTTAGTATTTAAAAATCTGTACTTAACAAAATAAATTTATTTTATTTTATTTATTTACTTTTATTTCAAGTGTTTATTTAAATTCCAGTTTGTTAACATAGGGTGTAATATGAGTTTCAGGTACAGAATTTAGTGATTCATTACATTTATATAACACCCAGTGCTCATCACAAGTGCCCTACTTAATACCCATCAATCATTTAAGCACATCCCCCTGCCCATCTTCCTTTCAGTAACTCTCACTTTATTCTCTATAGTGAAGAGAGCTAGAATAAATAATCCTAAAATTTGTATGGAACCACAAAAGGCCCAACATAGCCAAAGTAATGTAGAAAAAGAGAAGCAAATTTGGAGGCATCACAATCCTGGACTTTAGTCTGTATTACAAAGCTGTAACCATCAAGACAGTGTGGAACCAGGACAAAACAGACACATAGACCAATGGAATAGAATAGAGAACCCAGAAATGGATCCACAAATATATGGCCAACTAATCTTCAACAAAGCAGGAAAGAGTATCCAATGGAAAAGACAGTCTCTTTAGCTAATGGTGTTGGGAGAACTGGTCAGCAATATCCAGAAGAATGACATTGTACCACTCTCTTACATCATACATCATACACCTCTTACATCATACACAAAAATAAATTCAAAATGGATGAAAGACCTAAATATGAATAAGAAACCATCAAAATTCTACAGGAGAAAACAGGCTGCAATCTCTTTGACCTCGGTCACAGCAACTTCTTACTTAACATGTTGCTGAAGGCAAGGGAAAAAAAATGAACTATTGGGACTTCATTAAGATAAAAAGTTTCTGCACTGCCAAGGAAACAGTCAACAAAATTAAAAGGTAACCGACTGAATGGGACAAGATAACTGCAAATGGCATATCAAAAGGGTTAGTATCAAAAATCTATAAAGAATTTACCTAACTTAACACCCAAAAACACAAATATTCCAATGAAGAAATGAGTCAAAGACATGAATAGATAGTTTTCCAAATAAGACACCCAGATGGCTAACAGACACATGAAAAGATGCTCAACATCACTCATCATCAGGGACATACAAATCAAAACTACACTGAGATACCACCTCACACCAGTCAGAATGGGTTAAATTAGCAAATTAAGATATAACAGGTGTTGGCGAGGATGTAGAGAAAGGCGAGGATGTTGCACTGTTGGGGGTAGTGCAAACTGGTGCACCAACTCTGGAAAACTGTATGGAGATTCCTCAAAAAATTAAAAATAGAATTACACTATGACCCAGCAATGGCACTACTAAGAATTTATCCAAAGGATAAAGGAGTGCTCATTCATAGGGGTACATGTACCCCTATGTTTATAGCAGCACTATCAACAATAGCCAAATGTTGGAAAGATCACAAATATTCATTAACTGGCGAATGGGTAAAGAAGATATGGTATGTGTATACACACACACACACACACACACACACACACACAATGGAATACTACTCAGTGATGAAAAGGAATGAAATCTTGCCATTTGCAACATTGTGGATGGAACTGGAGGGTATTATGTTAAGAGAAATAAGTCAGTCAAAGACATACAGATATCACATGGTTTCACTCATATGTGGAAAGAGAAACTTAACAAAAGATCATAGAGGAAGGGAAAGAAAAATAAGATACAGGAAGGAGGCAAATCATGAGTCTCTTAAATACAGATAATAAACTGAGGGTTGATAAGAGTGGGAGGTAGGTGGGGTGGGGGAAATTCGTGATGGAGGAGGAGGAGGGCACTTATTGGGATAAGTGCCAGGTGTTGTAAGTAAGTGACGAATCACGGGAATCTACTCCTGAAGCCAAGATTACCCTGTATGTTAACTAACTCAACAACAACAAAAAAGAGCCTGTTTCCTGGCTTGCCTCCTTTTTTTCCATATGTTCATCTGTTTTGTTTCTTAAATTCTACATGTGAGTGAAATCATATGGTATTTTTCTTTGACTGAATTATTTCACTTAGCATAATACTCTTTAGCTGCATCCCCATCATTGCAAATGGCAATACTTCATTCTTTGTTATGGCTGAGTAATATTCCATAACAAAATACATTTTAAATAATAAATAATCATATATACAAACATTTTTGTGTATGCATGTGTATAGGCACATACATCTGTAGTCAAATACCATTATTCACACTCACCATATTTTATGATATCAACACAAACAATGGTTTTGCAAATACTAACACATTGCTCCTAGAGAAAATGCAGGTTTTGAACCTCTCATCATAATATTTTTGTCAACTGATTGATACATAAATTTATTTACATGTGTTTTGCTTAAAGACATCTTATTTAATATATAGTTGATTCATTAACATTGACCTGATAACAAACAGCACTTTAATTCATACCTGAACACATATTTTTTCAGTAAATCTCTTCACACCATTCTTATGCTTAGGAACCTTTTATAACACTTTAGAATTATGTGTCGTGGCCAGTGAAATGACCAACAACAACAAAAAAAAACACTAAAAGAATGTGAAAAATGTATCACTAGATAGGTCATGAAGAAGGAACTTATATAAGATCTGAAACAAGAAGGAAGATTTGCCTTCTGCTAGGAATGCTCATGCATGTCGGCGACTAAAAGTTTTTACCTCACTGCATATGTCCTCAAATCAATGGCCATGTAAACACCACAAATACTGACTTTGGAGTTACAAAGAAATAAGCTTTTGTGGGTAGAAGAAATTACAAATACAGAATATACAAATAAAGATTCTGTACACACACACACGTGTGTATGTGATTGTGTGTGTGTGCTTGTGTAGAATTTTTACTTCACATGGCTAGGAAAATTTGACCATCAATTATCAACATGCAACAATGCAATATATTTTCAAGAAATGAGTACAATACATTTCAATAAGTGCTGTGTTTCTTTGCTAAAACAAATGTAACTAATGACATACCAATGTTTGGGGAAAATAGAGATTATTCCAAAAATACCAAATCTCTAGATATTTAGTAGCCAACAGAAGTTCTTAGCTTTACATACTATTTTTTTTAGAAGTTTATCTATGTATTTAGAGAGAGAGAGAGGGAGAAAGACTTTATCTGTGTGTATGTGGACAAGGAGAAGACAGAGAGGGAGGGAAATAATCCCAAGCAAGCTCCACGCTGTTGGTGGGGAGCCAGACATGGGGCCCAAACTCATGAACCTGTGAGATTATGACCTGAACCAAAATCAAGAGTCAGATGCTTAAACAACTAAGCCAGCCAGGCACCCCAGCTTTACATACCTTTAATTCATTTTTAAATGTGATGCCTTTTTCTAAGTTTTATTGAAAAGACTAGTCTTATAAATCTTTATATTGACTGTTGGAAAACTTTTAATTAGTAACATAAGAAAGTCACTTAGTTTAAACATTTATTTTATTTCCCAGGAGAGGAATACTCACAACTTACTGAAAAAGAAGCTTTGGTATCTAGCGGCAGATACATTGAAAAGGGAAGGAAACTCAAGTCAAATTTAAGAATATATTCATAGAACATTTATCATTTTTAGTAACAAAAATAACAATTCAACCTTGTGTATTAGCTAATAAAATTGATAAACAATCAAATCTGGTTTCTCACTTTGTCTTGTTAACACATTCAACTGGTTGGATAAAAAATATATTTCTAATAAACAACACTTCAATAATTTTAAAACACTTGCCTTATATGAGTGTGTCTAATGCATAATTAAATGAGGAGAATTGTTAGAAGGGCTCATGGCAAGAATTTCAAGGTTCTCTTACAATAAATGTGAAAATATTAGACAGCTATTGATACGTTTTCATATAAAATATGTAGATACCTTTGCTACTAAATTCATTAAGTCATATCAATACTATTTTTGGAATCAGGTTGTATAAGTCCATAAATGGTAAGAACATTTTGACAGATCTGAATAATAACTAACTCAATATTAAATAAAACACAGATTAATAAACTGAGTAAAAACTTAAGGTCAAGTGAAAAGGATCAGTAATACACATTTGCTTTTAATAGTACATAACTCTTAAAGTATAAAACTTAATGATAGAAACAGACAGTTATTTTACAACCAGATATTCATAGACATTAGTACAAAGGGAATATAAGGAAAATATAGAAAACAAAAAGTTTTTAAAGCCAAATGCATTTACTGAGAGATAGTTAAACCCTTGACTATTAAACAAACAAAAAAGAAAACTACAGTGTAAAGTTCTCTGCAATTTCAATTTCATATCCAAAATGTCATAACATTTCTTACTCACTTAGAATGAAAACATCCATAGATCTATTTCTAATTTTCTAAATTTCATGATAAATAGTTTCATATATGTTTTTCATATATATTTTATATGTATGATAAATATATGAATACATGTTTATATATGTCTGTATATATATGTTTATATATACAAACATCCTATATATATAATAGTTTCATATGAAACACATATATGAAAAACATATATGAAACTATTTTCATATATATATATAGGATGTTTGTCATCACAGCATTTTATATATAAATATGGTAAGTATAGTTTCATAAAAATATGAACTATTATATATATATATATATAAGATGGTTGTCATCACAGCACAGCTAGCACAGATTTTATTTAAAACACTTTTTGGTAAGAAGCCAGTATATCAAGCAGTTAGACAATGATTTCATGGACTGATCATGGCAAAATCGACACATTTCACAGTATGGAACAAATTAATGAAAACAGCTACAAAAATACAAATACTGTCAAATGCTTTTAGATGTTTCTAATGAACAAAATGAATCAAAATAAAAATGTATCTAGATGTGAACTTGACATTTCTTTCTTTTCCCCAAGATTATACAAAACTATAGCAAGTATGTCTGAATCAATTATTTGACTATATGCTAAAGTTTTAAAATGCTGTTTTCTTGATAAGAATAGATTATTTGTGGATATATCATATAATTATATTTCTAAAAATGCTATATAATTTTTGTTTTTCATTTTTATCAATAGATTGAGTTTAATCTTTCTTTTGAATTATGCACCTATTCTATTCCATAAAACATAAAATAATAAAATCCAAAATTGAAAACACTAAAAGATACTTCTTTTGTGTTTCAGTATACTTACAAGATACAATAACATGATTTTCATAAATAACAGAATGAAAACATATAAAATATTATTCAGCTAAGTAATTAATAATGGAGCCAATGAAATGTTATAGCTGTCTCAAATTCAGTAATAAAAAGGAATATAGTGCCAATACATATTACAATAGGAGAAAAAACATCAAATATCATGCTAAATGATAGAAGAAAATGGATAAAAACCCACATATTTTAAGATTCTATTCTGAATTGTCTGGAATGGGCAAATCTATAGAGAGTAAGGTTTGCCTAGTAAGGTTTGCCTAGACTGAGGAAAGAATGGATAAGAAAGAAAGGAGAGGTATTAATGCTAATGTGTAGGGTGTTTCTTTTGGGGAGAGTCATAAAAATTTCTAAAATTATTTGCAACGTTGTGAAAGTGTGAACATGCTAAAAACATGTAATTTTACACTTTAAACAAGTGATTTGTATGTGTTAAATTATATCTCAATGGAGCTACTGAAAAGGAAATA
The DNA here is from genome assembly GCF_003009895.1 of Hyaena hyaena. NCBI lineage: Eukaryota > Metazoa > Chordata > Mammalia > Carnivora > Hyaenidae > Hyaena > Hyaena hyaena. Next base: position 52,654 of record NW_024082098.1, on the reverse strand, counting down.
AAAAAGAACCCAAGGTACATAGTTTTGAATAGTCTGTCAAATAATGCTAAAATAAATTTACAAATAAATTTAAGAAGAGCAGCAAAACTTTAAATTTGGGGACTAATTTTCAACTCAAAGTATTTGTAAGTTTGTATGTAACTTGACAGTGAATGGTCTCTAGTCAAACAGTAAATGTCAAGTCAAACATAGGTAGCTTGTCCTAGAAAATTAGGTAGCATCCAGATCGTATACTTATCAAACATGTTCCCAGTAAGATATGTATGAACCTGTTTACTCTGTATATCAAACTTTTAATATGTTTTCTTTTTTCTTAACAACTGTAAAAAAACCCCAAAATATTAACAACAAATAATGAGTGAAAAACTGATTAAGTAGAAGTTAATTGTTTGGATTATTATGGAAGACACTTCTGCACATTTCTTATTTTGAATTTGGGAATTTTTCTTAACACCTTCTTTGCCCTCTTTGTGACCATATGTAATCTCAAAAGATTGTTCTTGATCATGTGCACAAACTCTCTCCTCTGGTTTCATTTTGTTTTTTACACGATCATTTACATAGGTGAGGAATAAGTGACAATCAACCTCTAGAAGCCATGTTGAACACTTTAGGTCAGGAGAGTTAACTTGTGTGTGGAAATTTTTGTAAGGAATGTGATTGGACTGTATTAATTGTTTTTCTTTCCTGTTACTATAAAACCAAACTTAAGAATCTATCCACAGATTCAGCATTCATAATATAGAGAGTATCCTCTTCAGGTTTCAGACACCATTTTCACTTTTCAAAGACACAAATTTTGCCTGTAGCTGTCATAGAGCCTCTAGGCAAACTTCCAAGTAAAAAACAATTCACCTGCTAAATGATACAACTAAATAATAATGATTAATTTATTATAGTAACCAACTGTCAAAAGTGAAAAAAAAATTCTATATGAGGTGTAATAAAAATATTTCATAAGGACTTCATATTTTTTGTAATATAAGATATGTGGTGAAAAGCGTGCACAAAAAAATTAGTAAGTTCTTTTTGTTTAATTTATGTTATAAATAAGTCTGTTAGCAGTGCACAAAAACAGTCAATATTTTAACACATTCTGCTTCCTCTAATATTCAGATGTTAGATATAATTGACATAAAATTTGCTTCCCCCAAATATTTTACCCTTCGCTATGAATACTCAAGTCTTCATTGTCACTATCTATTTCATATTATATGTATGATAGCATTTAATTTCAGGTGAAGATTCCTATCATTTTCATTGCAATGCAGAAACACATCCTATTACCATGGATATAAAAAGTTTAGGGACGCCTGGGTAGCTCAATCTCTCAAGCATCCAACTTCAGCTCAGGTCATGATCTCATGGTTCGTGGGCTTGAGCCCCGCGTTGGGCTCTTTGCTGACAGCTAGCTCAGAGTCTGGAGCCTACTTCTGAATCTGTATCTCCCTCTCTCTCAGACCCTCCCCTGCTAATGCTGCCTTTCTTTCTCTCCCTCTCTCTCAGAAATAAATAAAACATTTAAAAATTTTTTTTAAAGGATTATATCTGTTGTGATTGATTATAGTATATCCTTAACCGTCTGTGCTACTTCTAACACACTGAAAGTTATTAACTTCCCTTTCTTAGAAAGAAATAAGATGCATGGATGTAACTGAGAACTAGAAAATATGTAATTCTATGTATATATTACACGTACATATATTATTAGATTAACAAGTCCACCAGGATACATCAATTGATCCACCTCATGCACAATTCTTTTCCACTTGCTTAAAAAGCAAAATTGAAAGTCAAAACCAAAAAATACCTGTATTAAAAAGTATATGATATATAGAAATCAAGCAAATATCAAAAAATTATTGAGCAAAATTATTGACATCACATATTTTGTAACAGTTATAATTGTGTTCAATACAATTCTTCAATGTTATAAACTTAGTATATGGTAGTAATTGCAACTTATCTAATTCAAAAATCAGTATTAGAATTTCGGTAGTTAAATGTACCTAATGGTTTTAATAGAAAACTATTATTTTGAAAATGGAAGATATATTTTTAAAGCCCACACTGATTAAGTCACTTCAAAGGAATACAGATATTAATTTATTGACTTATAACAACAACAATAAGGTACTATTGAACATGACTGGTTTGTCCAAAGATTCAACTTAAATACATAAACTTAAATATTTATATAAAAGTGAATCTGATCTCTTAATTTCTGTCAGGATAACTTTGTTCTAAAGTTTAGTAGAAATATTCTGTTAGTGTAATGGTAGAATCCGAAGTCTTAGTGCTTGGCCTTCCAAAGAAACATCAATTAAACAATGATATATGCACCAAAACACCTTTAGAAGAAATCTAAAGTCCAGTCAATATGTTGCATCTTGGCTGACAACTTCTAAAACTACTTAAGTATAGTTTTCAAAACTCTAAAATCATAACTGTCACACAAAATAGAAGGAATCCATGTCACAATTTAATAAATCCTCTAGTTAATTATGGAATAAGTAATAGTTTAAATTTCATTTAAGGGAGAATTAGAGAAACAGAATTCAGTAAAGACAGTGCTATCGCTAATTTGCTTACCTATACAAATTTGGTTAATATTCTTTAGGACAATAAGGTTAGTATTTTTTAAAGTTTTATTTTGTCAAACAGAAATCTATAAGGTAACTTTTGCACTATAAATGAATAATAAATTCCAAACCCAAACACAGGTAAATATTCCTAGAGGCTTAAATATTCCTTGGGAAAACTTATTAATTGAAGGCTTATGGTACTTAAAGGACATGTATATTCAATTTGTATTTCTTTTTTTAGTGTTTATTTATTTATTTGAGAGAGACGGAGACAGAGCAGTAGTGGGAGAGAGGCAGAGAGAGGAGACACAGAATCCAAAGCAGGCTCCAGACTCTGGGTTGTCAGCACAGAGCCCAATGCTGGGCTTGAGTTCACAAACCGTGAGATTGTGACCTGAGCTGAGCCAGGTGATGCTCCAAACACTTAACAGACAGAACCACCTGGTGCTCCAAATTTGCATGTCAAAGTTTGAATAATTTTCTTAAAAAATATATCTATTTTAATAAAATAATAGGTGATATGTAGAATTAAATTTTTATGTCATTGCAGAATTGAATATATCTTGATATATTCCATAAGAGTCTTCTCATCTAAGAGAAGCAATTTTGGAAGATGTAAGTAAAACAATATTTGTTAGAAACTTATGACACTGTAAGTTTATCTGGGATAACACAAATTTATCTATCTACCTATGTATCTATTTATTTATTTATTTATTGGTTTATTTATTTTTGAGAGAGAGAGACAGAGTGCAAGCAGAGGAGGGGCAGAGAGAGAGGGAGACACAGAATCTGAAACAGGTTCCAGGCTCTGAGCTGTCAGTATAGAGCCAGACCCTGAGCTTGAATGCAAGGACCGTGAGATCATGACCTGAGCTAATGTTGGATGCTTAACCCACTAAACCTCCCAGGCATCCCTGGAATAACCAAAATTTAGATCAATTATAAAAATTCTTATATATATATATATTCCTATATATATCACATTTATATTATATATAGATATAGATAGGCTTATGGCTTGTTCATAAAAGATACATGTCTATAAAAATTACCACCCTCAGAAAACAAGAAAACTGGAAAAAATACACAAAAATGTGTTTAGACTTTGAAAACAGGAAATGCAGGACTATGATCTCTGAAAGAAATAAAATTAAACAAGCCCTGTGATTAACATAGCTTACCATCTGAGAGAAATTTGCAAAGCCATTGCAACATATAAAACATTCTGGAGTACCCAAAAGAGTAAATTTTAATAAGAGGACTAAACTAGTCTCAGTATAAAGATTACAGTGGAATCATCCTAACAAAACTTAGAAACCAGTCATAAAAAGATAAAACATATCCAAAGAAACTGATCTTCATGGCAGAACAATATCAAGCATTCTAGAAATATAAAAAATCCATCCCTCAACAATGAAAAGTTCACTTCATCAACATTTAAATATTCTGTTTTTCAAAAAACACTGTTAAGAAAATAAAAGGGCAGGCTAGACACTGAGAGAAAGTACTTGCAAAATATATGCTTGATAATAAGCATGTTAATAATATATAAGAAACAGTATTCAATAAGAGGAAGAAAAAACAGACAACTTTAGAATAAATTGGCAAAATATTTGAAAAAGACTTTTTGAAAATGATATATCGGTTGACAGCCAAGTACTGAAGAAATATATTAAACAGATTATTCTCCTGAGAAATGCAACTTAGCCATAGCAAGATATAACTGTATACCCAGTAAAATGACTAAAAACTTTTAAATCTGTAAATAAAAAATAAGACATTGAGATCAAGAAAACATAATCTTAATGGACTAGAGCTATATCTTGCCCACAGTTCAACAGACATTGTCAGTGAGATTCCTTTATGAAAATAAGACATGAAAGCAGTGAAAGTCTGTTTTATTTCTAATCACAACAAAATGACAGCTAGGCAAATTTTCGAGATTTTCAGTGAAAAAGTAAAATATAGTCTTCTTGTAAAACACTCGAAGATAACTCTGTCCTAGTCACTTAATTACAAAAACAAATGTGCAAAAGTAAGTCTATTAAAAAAAAAAAAAAACATGAGTTACTTAAATGGCCAAACACAATATAATAATACAAACAGCAAGAGTGAAAAAAAGAACAAGATATGATTGGATTTATATGAGTGATATCTTACTGAAGAATGAAAGTAAAGCTTGAATATGTATAAGGATATATCATGTGTATATGGCTATATACATTATTTGAAAATTGTCAGTTTGGGATAAATTCAGAATATAACAAAACTGTCACCAAATAAAAATTCTAAAACAACTGTTTTGGGGATGGATTACAGCATTGTAAAGTTGATCTGGAACAGAAAATGTGTGTCCTCAACAAAGAATGGCATATCATGGGGTGCCTGGGTGGCTCAGTTGGTTATACGCCATTTAGGTTCAGAGATGATCTCATGGTTCATGAATTGAGCTCCCCATCGGGCTCCACACTGGTGGTGTGGAGGCTGCTTGGGATGGTCTCTGTCTGCTTCTGGCTCTCCCCGGCTCGTGCACAGATGTGTGAGCGTTCTCTTCCTATCTCTCTCTCTCTCTCTCTCTCTGTGTGTGTGTGTGTGTGTGTGTGTGTGTGTGTCTCCCTCTATCACTCCCAAATAAACAAACAAAAAATGACTTATCATGCTATGAGATTGAATGCCATAGAGGACAGCAAATGATGAGAGTAGAGCCTTGAGGTAATCTGGTACTGAAAGGTTGATTAGAGTAGGAGGGGGTCATTAAATAAGATTGGGGTAAGACTTGCAGGAAAATGAAGTACAGCCAGAAGTGTGTAATGCCACGGAAGCCAAAAGAGAGTGGTTTTAAAAGGTAAGAGAATGGCACAAAAACAGACACATAGACCAATGGTACAGAATTGAGAACTCAGAAAGATTACTTTGGGGTAGACCCAAAGTATACAGCCAACTAATCTTTGACAAAGCAGGAAAGAATATCCAATGGAAAAAAGACAGCCTTTTTAACAGATGGTGTTGGGAGAACTGGACAGCAACATGCAGAAGAATGAAACTAGATCACTTTCTCACACCATGCACAAAAATAAACTCAAAATGGATAAAG
>NW_024082098.1:0-46582 GCF_003009895.1 Hyaena hyaena | reverse complement strand
TTTGTGCTTAAGCAAGTATAAGCTTAAGCAGATACATTTCACTTTTGTTGGACCACGCTAATCATTATATGCTTCATAACAGGATCATTCTTTATATATCAGAGTCTTCAAATTGCCTGTTTCCGTGTGGAGGTTCCTCAGGAAACTAACAATAGAACTCCCCTATGACCCAGGATTAGCACTGTTAGGAATTTACCCAAGGGATACAGAAATGCTGATGCATAGGAGCACGTGTACCCCAATGTTCATAGCAGCACTCTCCACAATAGCTAAAACATGGAAAGAGACTAAGTGTCCATCATTGGACGAATGGATCAAAAAGATGTGGTTTATCTATACCATGGAATACTACATGGCAATGAGAAACAATGAAATCTGGCCATGTGTAGCAACATGGATGGACCTTGAGGGTGTTATGCTGAGTGAAATAAGTCAGGCAGAGAAGGACAAATATCATATGTTTGCACGTATAGGAGAATTAGGAGGAACTTAACTGAGGAACAAGGGGGAGAAGAAGGGGGGAAATGGTGGGAGAAAGGGAGAGAGGCAAACCATGAGAGACTCTTGAATGCTGACAAAAACTGAGGACTGATGGATGTGGGGGGGAGGGGGGGATGGGCATGGAGGAGGGCACTTGTGGGGATGAGCACTGAGTGTTATGTGGAAACTAATTTGACAATAAACTGTTTGTAAAAAAACAAAAAACAAAAAACAAACAAACAAAAAAAAACATTGTAGAATGATTCCAAGCCATACTTTAATAAACATATAAATTAAAAAAAAAAAAGATAAGAGAAGTCAGTTGTGTTTATTTCCATTTAATTAAGATTAGAAGTACATAGCAAACTTGGTAAATGCACAACTGTAGATTTTTAAAGAAACTAAGTGAAATATAAGTACCAAACACCAGACTGTTGTAAATCGAGAATAGGTGAGTATATCAAAGAAATAAATGTTAAACAGCATTGAAGTTTGCCTGTAAAAATATGGAAGCAGATATAGAGGCCCATGGATCATGGAAGTTTTTTCTTTTTAGTTCAAAGTACGTTAATTTGTTATAGAAGGTCGATGCTTTATAAGCTACTGAAGCTGATTCAGTTAAGAGGGACAAATATGTTTGTGAATTTTGAGGCCCCAGCAGTGGGTATATGAGAAAGGGATAAAATCTTCTTTGAATATCTTTGAAGTAAAGATATTAATTAAACTTATAAATTATAAATGGTCATGTTTAGTCAAGAATCATTATGAAAGGTAACAAGAGTTGGGGTAAGGGAAGAGAAGAAAATCTTGAGCCAAGAGGCAAAAATCAGGTAAAAACACATTAGGAGGAGAAGTGACCAAAGTAATCCATTTCCTGCCCTGAAGCATGTGAAAAGTGACTAATAAAACAAATCTCACTGGAAAGGACTGCAGCACATGGATGGCACATAGTTCTCAATTGGGAGAAACAGGTAAAGAGATTAAAAAAAGAGGATGAGAATATAGAGGAGTTTGGGATCACTTATTTTGTAGTCTAAAAAAGCACAGTAAAACTTTTGTCAGGATGTAAAGCCTTGGGGAAATGATTCACATCAGGTGCTATACACATTGGTATGGGAATGACAGTTGCAAGGAAATAGATGACCTGAAAAACAGATTCCTGTTGAAGAACAAAATAAATAGGTAGGCAAGGCAAGATAGCTTGATTGCTGAGGCTTTCATAGAGGTAGGGCCTCTGGTTCAGTAAGTGGTATTGAATACTGTGTTTCCAACAAAGTTAGCGATACTGGGAATGAACATATATTTTCTTGTGAGATTAATTTAATGCTTAATGTATGAAGAAATTGATTTAGACAATCAACCAATAAGAGAAAAGTAATACTCTCATAAATTATCCTTTGCTGGGGCAATTTCTTTGGGGAATTTCCATTATAAATTCATTATAAATTCACAATATTTTATAATAATAGTTGCAAATAAAATGCATTTTCTCAGCTGTAAAATAAGATTAATTATTTCTAAATTGTGTTGAAGTCATATGATTTTATTCTGTTGTTCAAGAGTGGGTTGAAAATTGTTTTTTGTTTCTGAATTCCTTATTTAATTTCATTGGAAAACCAATTATGAAATTATGGAGCGCTGAGGACTATGGGCACAGAATTTTTTAAATGTTGGTGGTGAGAGGTCTGATAGTTAAACAGAATAACTAAACAAAGCAAAGGAGTATTTAGCAAATAATTATTCCTTTATTTTAATTGTTTTTTATATTCTAAGTTAATGAATACTTTTGAACCGCAAATTTCCTCAGAAATTCCATTGAGAGGAATGCAACAGTCATGCCATTTACAAAAAAGCAAATAATTGACTCTACCTTCATCATCAGAATCATGTGAACCTCACATAAAGTATTTTGATCTCTGCCTGCTGCAAAGGAAGTTACTGGAGTTTCTCACATACCCTCATGGATTCCTATTACTTCTATTCTCTTCCACCACTTCGATATGATCTTCACTGAATGACTGAATGAAATGCCATGTGATATTTTCTCCTGATAATAACCATGGATTTGTTATAATAGATGGGAAAATGGATCCAAATCTAAATATTTAATATCAAATGTCAAGTCCTCATCTAATTTCTTAATGTTAGATCAGTTCATTAGTTTTCAGTCACACTACAGACTGATTGCCAGTGGCTTAGACAAACAATAATAATCAAAGAGATGTCAATGTGAAGTAGATGCATTAGGAACCATGGCAAACTTGGTGGAGCAGTTATGGTTTATTGAAGTTTGGTATTTACAGATGTCAAAGCTTTGTTTGTTTATTTGTTTGTTTGTTAGAAGCAGGTATGGACCTGGTCAACATTAGAAAGAAAAGTTATTGTAATCAACTGCTCTATATTTTAAAATTTATTTCGAAGGACATTTTAATTGAAGCTAATATTTTAGTTAAAATCAGTGCTCATTTTTTCAATCATCACCTTTTTTTTTTGCTAATTGCATGAAAAACTTTTAGATTGTAGATACAGCTACTTGGTATCTGGATTGGAGTGGAAAAAACTTTATTTAAATACTGTAGTCAGAGAACTCAGAGATTACATGATTTGTAGAACATTAAGGCATGTTTATATTGATTAATTACATAAGATAAACTGGGACACTGGTAAAAGGTAATTGAGTGTTTCATAAAAGTGGGGAGACAGTTTTAGTGTATAAAGAGGACTCAGAAGTTTGATAATAAAAGAGTGATGACAAAATAACTGTCATTACTTACAAATGATAGAATCCTTTATATATGCAACTAATTTATTTCAAGTGCAGAGGCATCATTTTACAGGCACAATAATTTTATGACAAAATTGCAATATTCTATTATGAAACATTAAAAAAACTTGAAAAAATTAATTAATAGATAGTTTTAATACCATTCAAATGCTAATTATCTCATAACTGACTTATAAATTTAATGGAATTTCAATCAAGAGGCTTAATAGAATTTTACACGAAAATTGATATTCTGGTTCTAAATATATTATGTGAAGGACAATATAGGCCAGAATAACGAGGCCACTTCTGAATAGGAGGAACAAGGAATGGTGATTTGCTATTCCAGTTATTAGGACTTACTGTGAAGCTATAGTAATTAAGATACCCTTGTATTACTATTTCAGAAATAGATATACTATTTTATGAGCTCCTCATGCAATCAGAAATAGTGATATGAAGAATGCATAAAAGACTCATGTTCTCTGGAACTTTATCTTATGAAATGTGTTGCATATCATATCAGTGGGGGGAGGTCGTTTTCCTTAACACATGGAATGAAAAACAAAGATTATGTGGTGAAAAATAAATGTGTATACACACACACACACACACTCATATGTGCAAACTTAAAATATATTAAAACCTAATGTGATTAAAACAACCCTTCAAATTTCTGAATAGAAAATAAGGTTAATATTGAGGTAGGAAAGTATTACTTTAAATTACTAATTAAATGAAGAATGTATGAAAATTTAATTGTGTTTAAATCAGGATTTCTTTTCATAAAAAGATACCCTAAGGAAATTTAATAAAAGATGTTATAAACTTGGTAAGGATATTTGCAATTTTTAAAACCAAGAAACAATTATTATTAAGAATATGTAAAGTACTCTTACTATTTCACAAGAAAATCAGAAATGATAAAAAAATAAAGAAAAAGTGGTTAAAAAGCATTAACAGACATTTCTCACAAGAAAAAAATCACATATGGCCAATACATATTTGAAGATAGTCAATCTGCCTAATGATCACAGAAATTCATACAATTATAAAAAAAAAAATACACCCATTTAATTGGCAAAAATTAGAAAGCCCATATGCATTAGTTTTCTATTGCTGCTAATTAAAACAAATACCACAAACCTACTGACTTCAACAACATATATTTATTAATTTACATACTGGAGGTCAGAAGAATGAAATGGGCCTCACAGGGCTGAATTAAAGTTTTTTAGAGTTAATTTTTTTCCTGGAGTTTCTATACAGTTTCTAAAGGTTGACTGCACTCTTTTGCTCATTAGGTGCCTTTGTGTTCAAAGACAGCAAAGTTTCCTCTGTCTTTCACACATTACATCACTCAGACTTTGACTCTCTTGCCTACCTTTTCCACATATAAAGGGACCATGTGATTACACTGAAATGCAGACAACTGTAGGCAGCATGTATCACCAGTATATATTACAGAGAATTCAGAAAAAACTCCTATGTTATGGTCAGCGAGTAGTTATCTTCATTCTGTTTGCAACTCACCCTTCCTTGCCATGTAATATAACATATGCATAAATTCTGGGGGTTAGAATGTGGACAACTTTGCGGGAGCCATTGTTCTGCCTATGACAGTATCCAACAACAAGTGTTGAATAAGATGAGAATTCAGTCTTTTTTACTTCCTGCTGGCTGATTGTTAAGTGACAAAACCATTTTATTAGGATGGCAACAATTATATGATAACAAATAACCTCATTATTTTAATAGTTTAAAAAGCCAACAAGTTTATTTCTTGATCAACAAAATATCCACTATATACTGAGAAGACCAGCAAATCAATTGCACTCTTAGGTTTATATCTAAAATAAATGTTTGCATATGTATTAAGAGGCACATTTAACAGCTTGTGAGAGCTGGAAGAAAACACCCATAAAAACTATAATATACTCACATATAAAAAACTTCACCTCAGCTGAATGAATAAAATGTAGTGTATCCCCAAAATGAGTATTACATTTCAGCCAATATTAATGAACTATGTAAGCCATAAAGGCAAAAGAATTTTCTGGGGGGTATTATATTTCAGTCTTACATGGGATAAAATTACAATGATTCTGTTATAAATAACAAGCATATTCATAAAATTAAAAAAAGAGGAAATAATTCATATTAATAAATTTTAAGACAAAATTTCAGGTATGGTTTTTGCTCTGAAGTCTCTCAGGAATCATCCCCAGGTAACTTGGGTTTGCCACCTACTCATGTCTTCTTTATACTCTTATTGCATTCAGTTGATATTGTTTTTTCCTGAATCTTTATCTAGACAGAGAGCTCCTGAAAGGATCTAACTTGTGTTTCTCTTTATTCAAAGCTTTTAAACCATGGGTATATAAATTTATTATGTAAAAAAATTATTTTGCTAGTTCCATATAGTCTGTGTCAAAATTACTCACTTCTGATACTGTAGCCTGGAAGTAGCAATAGACAATATATAAGGAATGGGTTTGCATGTGTTCAAATGAAAGTATATTAATAAAAACAAGTCAGTGGGTGCATTTGGCCAAAGTCATAGTTTGCCAAAGGCCTGTACTAGAATAACCCCTCACATCTTGTGGAAACAGAAGTGTGTTGTTAGGTTAGATAGTTGATAGGTAAATGGTTTACACATGGAACTAATGTGCATTGATTCATGTTGATACAATTGAAACAGTTTAACCAGAATATGAGCCCACAAGGAAATTAACAAGAAAATGAGACTTCAATTACATCAAATTTTTTAAACCCATACTGTAATTTATAGAGACATGGCAATAAATTAAAACATGGTTATATGTGAAAATGTGTCATGTCTTCATGACATCTATCTATTAATTTTTTACTGACTGTGGAGCATTATATAAAACATTCCAGAAAGAATTGTGAACAACACATACCCTACCCCATTCTCGTTATTTTTTTGTATTTTTTAAACATTTTTTGTTTCAACTTTTTATTTAAAATCTAGTTAGTTAACAGACATTGTAATATTGGTTTAAGGAGTAGAATTTATGATTCATCACTTACATATAACACCCAGTGTTCATCATAAGAAGTGCCCTCCTTAATAGCCATTACCCATTTAGCCAATCCCCTGCCCACTTCCCTTCCAGCAACCATCAACTTGTTCTCTATAGTTATGAGTCTCTTATGGTTTGCCTTTCTGTTTTTTTTCTTCCTTCCCTTGCATTCATCTTTTTTGTTTCTTAAATTCCACATATGAGTGAAATCATATGGTATTTGTCTTTCTCTGACTGACTTATTCCTTTAGCATAATATACTCTAACTTCATCCATATCACGGTAAATGGCAAGATTTCATTTTGATGGCTAAGTAATAATCCAGTATCTCTGTGTGTGTGTGTGTCTGTGTGCATCACTTCTTTTTTATCCATCCATCAGTGCCCTACTCTATTTTATAATGCTGACATTCCACATGTGGTCAATCATTCTTTTCACTTTTTAATTTGTCATGTTCTATTTTATTCATTATTTTGGTTGTGTGTATTGCTTTCTCCTTCTGTTTAGTGATTATATTGTTTGCTTGCTTGTTTTATTTTATTTTTTAATTTTAAAAAATGTTTTATTTATTTCTGACAGAGAGAGAGAGAGCGTGAACGGGGGGGGGTCAGAGAGAGAGGGAGACACAGAATCTGAAACAGGCTCCAGGCTCTGAGCTGGCTGTCAGCACAGAACCCGGCATAGGGCTTGAACCCACAAACCACGAGATCATGACCTAAGCTGAAGTCGGACGCTCAACTGACTGAACCACCCTGGTGCCCCTTGCTTATTTTATTTAATATTTAGAGAGTCAACCAATTCTGTGGGAGTTCCCTCATAATTCTCTAAAATATCTCTGCAGACTTAAGGATATAATACATAACTAAATGGAGATTATAAAACTATATACATATATGTTCATCTCTATCCATATATATGCATATGTATACACACACACACACACACACACACAAATATCCTGAATTAAATCCTTAAATAAGAGATAAATATGGTTTCTTTATGGTTTTACTACTTCTTCAACAGGTTATTTATGGTAACTGCGAAGTATTGGTTTTCTATTTTTGCTGCATATCATAAATTGATAAAGAAATATATATTATAAAAACAGGGAACTCGGGTATTTTATTCTACTTTTCTCTATTCCAATATTGGCTACTTTATTCCATTTTTAAAATTCATGACACAGTACATTAAACTAATTATGTGACTGAAAAGCTAAATGTAATCCTCAGTTTGAAAATCACTGTTACAACATATAATATAAAGTTAGTGGTGAAATTCTTTTTACATACCCATTAAATAATTTTGTTACATAGCATGCATTTATATGTTTAAAAGTAAGACAGTAAGACTTAAATAAAATTGAGAAGTTTTGACTTAAACAATAAAATTCCTGGGATTAATAAGAAAATGACATTTTCAATTCCGTTTTGAAGATAACTTCTGACTGACTTCATGACAGAAATTTCAATTATTTACCATGCAGTTCCTTTTATAAAGCATCGCCAAATTTCTTAGTTGTCAGTAGTACTTCTATTGGGGGATTTTTATTTTATTTATTTATTTATTTATTTATTTATTTATTTATTTATTTAAATATTTTGAACGTTTTATTTATTTTTGAGAGAGAGAGACAGAGAGAGAGAGCAAGTGAGGGAGGGGCAGAGAGAGACAGAGACACAGAATCTGAATCAGGCTCTAGGCTCTCAGCTGTCAGCATGGAGCCTGACATGGGGCTAAATCCCATGAACCATGAGATCATGACCTGAGACAAAATCAAGAGTCAGACTCGCAAATGACTGAGCCACCCAGGTGCCCCTTATCTTGGTGGATTTTTAAAAATGATACTGATGGGGTGCCTGGATGTCTCAGTCAGTTAACTTCTACTCAGATCATGATCTCACAGCTTGTGAGTTCAAGCTCCACTAGGGACAGCACAGATGCCCTACAATAGAAGAATGGATAAACAAATCTTGGTGCGTTCATACAATGGAATTTTATTCTTGGAATAAAAAATAAATGAGTTTTCAAACCACAAAACTGACAAGGAGGAACCTTATGTGCATGTTGCTAAGTGAAAGAAGCTGGTTTGAAAAGACTATATACTGCACTATTACAATTATATGACATTACGGAATAAACAAAACTACAGAGACAATAAAATGATCAGTAGTTGCCAGGAGTTGGGGTGGAGAGAGATGAATAAGTGAAATACAAGAGATTTTAGGGGCAGTTAGAATAATCTGTATGATACTCTACTGGTAGATGCATGACATGTGTATGACAAATCCTAAAGAACTGTGGAATGCAGGGTGAACCCTAATGTAAGTATGGACTGACACTGGTTCATTGATTATAATGGTTACCATACCAGTGTGATACTTTATAATAGAACAAAATGAGAGACGGAAATGGAGCAAATGAGAATGCTCTTCACTTAATGAATTTTTAGGTTTTTTAAAAATTCTTTTGCACTTTAAAAATTCATTAAGGGAAGAACATTCTTTTTCATTTTTTAATTTATTTTTTCAAGTTTTTACTTAAATTCTATCTAGTTAATGTAGTGTGCTATTAGTTTCAGGAGTAGAATTTAATAATTCATCACTTCCATACAACACCTGGGGCTCATCACTACAAGCGACCAACTTAATCCCCATCACCTATTTCACCCCTCTTTTCACCACCTCCCCTCTGGTAACCATCAGTTTGTAAGTGAAGAACATTTAAAGGCCCCACAAATTATTCTTCAATTACAGGGATGATGACAGTATGACTCTCACCATAAATTTCAAAGCCCCAGAAATAAGGATAAATCAACCAATATACAAGAATATTCAAGTGTCTTTTCCCTTTGAATCCTAGAAAAGAATGGTAATAATTGTGTAACCCATCATTTCATTTAAGGCCCAAAACACCCCAAAACAAACAAGTGATTGAAAATGAAAATGCCCCCAAACTATGCATCATTAAAATGGCTGGTTCACAGGGAATTAGGTAATGGCCCTAATTCAGTTGAGCTAAACCTCAGTGCTCTTGGTCATGTGACAAGAAGAGAAGGGAGGAAACTTAGTTGCCCAAATGCGTTTTCTAGGACTCCAGGTAAAAGGCCACAGAGTAGAGGCTGTAAAACTCAACATTCAGCCTTTCCATTTGTATTACAATTTAGGGCATAAACTTTCCCATGGAAAATGGGTCAGGAAATCAAAGAACGTTCACTCCATGACCTAGGGAACTTTCTAAGAGCTTACTTTCTAGGAAAATTCTAGGAAAATCACTAAAATTTTTAGTAAACTCATAGAGCCAAATCCAACTTTACTCATTAAATATAAATCAATAGAAAATACACATTGGTGTCTCCTCTTTGATCAAAAGTCTCAACGATGAAAAGAATATTTTAAAAAATACAAAATGTGTTTTCTAACTCTGGTGAAATAAAGCAAGATAGCAATATAAACTAACCGAAAGTTCCAATACATTTGAAAATTAAACAACACACTTCAAAGAAATATATGGATCAAAGAAAAAACAAAACAAATATTAAAAATATATTTTGAAATGACTGTCAATTAAAATATAACATATAAAAATAGTATGGTAAAGTTGAAAATATGGGTGAATGCAAATTTTTAACAGCTTATATTAAAAAAAATGAAAAGCTGGGTCACCTGGGTGACTCAGTCGGTTAAGCATCCAACTTCAACTCAGGTCATGATCTCACAGTCTGTGGGTTTTCTGCTGACAGCTTAGAGCCTACAGCCAGCTTGGGATTCTGTGCTTCCTTCTCTCTGTCCTTTCCCTACTCACACTCTGTCTCTGTCTCACAAAAATAAATAACATTGAAAAAAATTTTTTGAAGATGAAAAGCTGAAAATGTTTAGAATTCAAAAGGAAGAAACAAAGGAAATATGAATAAAATTATAAGAACATAAATAATTGAAATAAAATAAGAACAAACCTATAATAGAATGATAAAAGCATGATTTCATTACTTGAAATTAATGAAAAAGAAAGTATTCAATACTGACAATGATATTTAAAAATCACAACAAATTTACAATTAAATGTATATATTATGAACATCATGTCAAAGCTCTTAAAAATTTAGAAAAATATTCTATAGTGGAATTTATTTATTTTAATTTATATGTTGACATTATCCCTATTTTAAAAACTTTTACAATTTTACCTATATCGTAGGTTTACAATATATATTTTAAATATTCTGAGGCTACTTTTATTATATTATTATATATTTCATGTGTAAAGAACCTACCCTGTAACAGAATATTCCCAGTTTTTCCCTCTAATTCCTTCTATTATTATGCATGTTAAAAATTTATATTATGACACAAAATGCATTATTAAAAATTATCCTTTAAATAGTAATATTTTGGTGTAATTCAAGTCTACTCATGAATGTAATGTACTTTGTCAGTATCTAATTTTCAAATTCCTTGCATTCCCTTTTGATTTTTGTTAACTTTTCATCTCTCTGCTGAAATTACCTTCCTGATCTTGCATACTGCTTATTTTTTTAAATTAGTTTTTTGTTTCTCTTATTTTCTGTTCTGATAGCCCCAACATCTGTCATATGTGGGTCTGAGTTTAGTAATTTCATTGTCTCTACAGAGTGTTTTTTCTTATTTTTTTTAATCCCTCAAAATTTGTTGTTATGTAGGACAGTAGATGCTGATTATATACACACACACATACAATGGTAGGATTTGAGCACATCTTCTTTATTCTAGGCCTTTCTTGTGTGGATTTAGGTTAATATAATTTGGACTGATTTTTAAAGTTTATTGTTTCTCTCATTATGTTCTCATTGAAAACATATTCTCTCATTCACAGAGAATTCAAAATTATGCTGATGTTTTGAGGTGTTATTTTCTTTCTTTCTTTTTTAAATGTTTTACTTACTTCTAGGAGAGAGAGAGACAGTGTGAGCAGGGGAGGGTCAGAGAGAGAGGGAGTGACAGACTCTGAAACAGGCTTCTTTTTTTTTGCAGTCAGCACAGAGCCCGACGCGGGGCTCGAACCCACGAACCGCGAGATCATGACCTAAGCGAAAGTCGGATGCTTAACCGACTAAGCCACGCAGGCGCCCCAAGAGGTGAGTTATTTTCTTAAAGGAGTCTCCTATTAATAAACCCCTGCTAAAGTTTTTCTATTTGTGCTAGTCCTAAAAGAGAATCTGTTCATTTTTTTAAAAATTTTAATGTTTTTTTAAATTTATTTTTGGGACAGAGATAGAGCATGAGACGGGGAAGGGCAGAGAGAGAGGGAGACACAGAATCAGAAGCAGACTCCAGGCTCTGAGCTGTCAGCATAGAGCCCGATGCGGGGCTCGAACCCACGAACCGTGAGATCATGACCTGAAGTCAGATGCTTAACCGACTGAGCCACCCAGGCGCCCCTGTTTCTTGCTCCTTTCAATTGTATCTCACTGCTACTTTTCCTCAGTGCTTTTTAGTATGGTGGTTGGAGCAAGTTAAGGAAGTGTTGTCTGATGTTCTGATTAAGAATCAGTCTTAGAAAGACACACTGGGTCTTGCTCATAGAATGTGTCCTCCATCAGTTTTTTTGCACCTGTTCTTGATAGTAATGCTGTCTAGCATATACTCAAGCCCATCTCCTAGATATAGTTTTGGATTTCCCTCTTTTGCCCCCACTACACAGCTTAAGTGGCTTCCAGCACCGCCCTTAAACTATAGTTTTTTCCTCCTTTCCCTTTTTGCCCATCATTCAGAAAATAGGAGTGATAGGTCAGGGCAGATTGCTGACAGTACTACTGTCCCCTTGTCCATCCAGAACTATTGCCTCACAGGAAGTGGTCTCAGTATCGGTGATTTTCCCAGTAAACATATAGTGTTTCCAAGTAGTAGGTGTTAAATTTCCTACATCGATGTTCCCCTAGGGGCTTCACACTTATATGCACATCTATAAACATACTTAGCAATTTGTTAACAATGTCTATTTTTTAAAGTTCCTTTATTTACTTAGAGAGAGAGAGAGAGAGAGAGAGAGAGAATCCCAAGCAGACTTTGTGCTGTCATCACGGAGACAGATTCAGGGCTTGATCTAACAAACCACAAGATCAAGACCTGAGCTGAAATCAAGTGTCACCCGTAACAATCTCTATTTTAATCATCACACTGGCATCTAGGCTTCATGACATTTATCACAGGTAATAAAATGCTCAAGCCTTGTTGTTACCCATGAGTTTCTGTCTCTGGAATTCATTTTTGGCCTTGTATCCATAGTTCTCTGTTGGGTTCCAGAAAAGCTGATAATTTTTCCACTTGTCAGACTTTCATTTGTAAAGATGGAAATGATGTACAAATAAGCTCTCTGCATCTCCCAAATGAAATGCAAGTTTTGTTATTGTTGACTAGGAGTAAAGTTGTAACAGATCAATGGATTCTTTTGAAAATTCAAAATGCCATCATTCATTGAAAAGTTTCTTAATAGGGGTAACTATTAAGGGTAGTTCAGTCGCTTGAGAGTCTGACTTTGGCTTAGGTCATGATCTCGCAGTTCATGAGTTCAAGCCCCATGTGGGCACATTGCTGTCAGTGTGGAGCCTACCTGGGATCTTCTGTCTCCTTCTCTGCCCCTCCCCCAGTCATGTTCTCTCTCTCTCTCTCTCTCTCTCAAAAATAAATAAAACATTAAAAAGTGTTTCTTGCTATAATTTATTCCAAATATATTTCTTACTATAATTTAGAGGAAATATGCCAAAATGTGATATAACTTATCCATAAAGCTAATGTAATATAATTTATTCATTATACTTAATGAAAAAATTATAGTTATATTCATTTTATGATGGCTACATCCAAGATTGCACACTATCAATTCTACTGCTAAATATAGTAATAAAGAAAATCTAGCCAATGCTATAAAGATAGGAAAAATAAAGCTCAATTGGAACTTTTTTCCTTCTAAGATTTTATTTAAATTCAAGTTAGTTAACATGTAATATAATATTGGTTTCAGAAGTAGAATTTGGTGTTTAATCACTTACATATAATACCTAGTGCCCTTCACAGGTACCCTCCTTAATACCCATGACTCATTTAAACAAATAATGTTTACTTATTTTTGACAGACAGAGACAGAATATGAGCAAGGGAGGGGCAAAGAGACAGGGAGACACAGAATCTGAAACAGGCTCTAGGTTCTGAGCTGTCAGCACAGAGCCTGACACAGGGCTCGAACTCCTGGTCCAGGAGATCATGACGTGAGTTGAAATCAGACACTTAACCTACTGAGTAACCCAGGGTCCCCAATAGCACTTTTTCATGGAACCTCAAGGAAACGAATACAACATCAAATAAAAATCAGCAGTTAGAAGGTGGGGCACCTGGGTGGCTCAGTCGGTTAAGTGTCCGATTTCAGCTCAGGTCATGATCTCACGGTTTGTGGGTTCAAGCCCCGTGTCAGGCTCTGTGCTGACAGCTCAGAGCCTGGAGCTTGCTTCAGATTCTGTGTCTCCCTCTCTCTCTGACCTGCCCCTGCTCACGATGTCTGTCTCTCTCTCTCAGAAATAAAACATTTAAAAAAAAGAAGGTACAGGTTGAATATACCTGTAATAGCATAAGGGAATCAAAACAATATAATTTTGAGTGCACAATAAAATTAAAAGCAGAATGGAATCTATAAGTTATGTAATTAAAATGCACACATACATTATATTTATGTGTATGTACTACAAAGAGCACATTGAAATACACTGTAATATTTACCTGTTAGGGGTGGTGTAATGAATTTGAGTTTTGAACATAAAGGATAACAGAAATAGGACAATGGTATGATAAGTCACTGCAAATCTATTTATATCAGCACGGTCTAATTATGGTAAGGATAGTATGTGGACCAGTGAAAAAGACTGTAATAAAAATAATTCACACATATGTAGTAGGCTGGTTTACAACTGAGTTAACAGTATACATCAGTAGGGGAAAACAGTGTTTTCAACAAATAGTACTGAAACTAGATATCCATATGGAAAGAAATAAGTAAAACTTGATCATCATCTCACACCATTCACACATTCAATTGTACTGAAGTATAAGCTTAAATATAGAAGTTAAAAGTAGAAAATGTTTAGAAGAAAAAATAGAAATATAATTTGTGATGTATTATATAAACAAAGATATACTAGAAAAGTTAAAATAATATGAAATATAAAAGTACCAACTAGACTTCTTCAAACCTAAAAACCTGTGATCTTCAGTGAAATATATTAAGAAAAGAAAAACTCATTCTCATGCAATGCTCATGGAAGGTAGACCATGTAGTTATTCTACATTGCAACTTGGCATTCTGAGCAAAAATGAGAATAAGTATTCTCCCATATACTCTTCACGAGAGAATGTTCTTCTATGTGTATATTTCAAAGAAGTTCTCATAAAACTCATTAAGTATATATACATCTATATACATATACTCAAGTACTATTTGTTGTAGTAAGAAGTTGGAAGCATTCTGTGTGTTCATAGCTATGAGATTAGATAGGTAAAATGTGATATACTGAATGAGCATAAATTATCAAAGAATATAAATCAAAAGTTAGGAGCAATAGATGAATACCATTCTAGATGAATACTAAAATATAATGTTAAGTGAAAATAGGTACATTAGAATTGTTATCCAATGGTATATATTGAATAATAGATGTGGAAAATAGGAATAAAGCAGAATAAAAAATTAGAACAGCAAGTAAAGAAGCTTGTATACACTAATGATAGTATGGTGACATCAACCTAAGAGCCTGGGACATAAATGTCTCTGCTCATAACGTTCTTTACCTTAAAATTTCATAGTATGTCTAGCAAAATCCAATTTCTATTTAATATACGTTGGTTATATTATCCTTCAAAATGCAATCTAGTGCGTACATAAATGTGTAATGATATGTGTAGGCAATATACCTCTAATTTGTGAATTTTCTTCAGGCACTAGTCAGGCACATTTAAGTCAGCCTAATTGTTCAGTGAACATCATATTTATTTTTATACACTTTAATTTACTTTCAATAAAGGCAGACAGTTACAAAAATACACTTGATATGTAATGTGACAAGCTATACAAAAATTGCAAATATAAATTCATAACCATTAATTAAATTATAAGAACTCTGGGTGAAAATTCATTTTATCAAGTTCTTTCTTGAATTATAGGAATAAGACCAATTTAAGCAAGACAAGTATATCTTTAATTGTTTTGAAATACAATAAATTGGAGTTGAAAGATTTTCTTAACTGTATCCATAAAAGAAAATAAATTTAGGTTACTGAAGTTGAGTTTTAGTTTTATTTCCTTATTTTAGATTTTAAGAGCATAGAATAGGTAAAGCTTTATATGAGCTATAATACTGATTAGTTAAAAGAGAAGAAATTAGAAAAATTTGGGATCTTTATTTTTATTATAGACATTAACTGCTATAAATTTCTCTGTAAGCACTGTTTTAGCATATCCTATAAGTTTGGTGTGGTGTGTCTTTGTTTTGATTTGTCTCAAAGCTTATTTTCCTCAAACCTGTAAGTAAGTGTTGTTTAAAATTTTGGGGCCCCTGGGTGCCTCAGTCAGTTGAGTGTCTTATTCTTGGTTTCGCCTCAGGTCATGATCTCATGGTTTCATGATTTCGAGCTCTGAATCAGGCCCTGCTCTGACAGTGCAGAGCCTGTTTGGGATTCTATTTCTCTCCCTCTCTCTGCCACTACCCAACTCACACTCTCTGTCTCTCTCAAAAATGAATAAATAAAAAAAAATAAAGTAATAAAATAAAACCTACATCTATGTCGTTTGAAATATCATGACATATCATCTCTTCCTACAGATATTTGATGATGATGACACCCTGATTATTAACCTCGGCTTTGTTACCCATTATTATAATTACATCCATTTTGCCTCTTTAATACTTAGTTGGCTCTTCTGGTCTCTTTAATTTCCAAATTCACACTAATAATCTCAGTGAAAATATTTCTTACTTCCAAACTTAGCCTATTTATATATATATATAAACAGGCACAGAATCTTAGATTTTACTTAGCAGTGTCATTCTAGCATTTTCATCCACCAGAATCTCCCCCTTCCTGAATATTATACCAAATAATTTGTCTTTTTCATCTCCACAAAAAAATTATTCCAAGTGGTTTTTTTTTGTGCTAAAATTCAGAATTCTGACTCATGAGTGAGTGTCCCTATGCTATAAAATGTCTTTCTAAATTAGCCTTATATTCAGCCCCATGAGCCATTGTGTCCCCTTCCCTAAATGCCTCCCAATCTATTTGTATTCATAGTCTTTTCCCTGTCAGCACACATTAGCCAGAACTATATTTTCTTTGGAATTCTTGACATATTTATTCTGGAGAAGGAACTTTAATTTCTCACTCATGCTACTTTAATATAGATGATAAGTTGAAGCAAGTTAGGGTCAAAGGGAGAAAAAGCTTTATTTTATAGGCCACCGAAGTTATTATGTCTCTAGGCAATGTAGGGCTATTAATGAACTTTTCACCTCAAAAACACACTAAATACTAAAAGGGACTTTTCATTTGTCATGGATTTAGAAAAAGACACTCAACAATTTATTCAACACAGAAGTTCTAATTTGAAAAAAATAAAATGGAACCCCCAATTTTTGCTTTGCAGGTATATGACAAGTAAAAAAGATTAATGTTTGCATGTTCTTTGGTATGTTAGAATGTTTGCTATTTCCTTTATTTTGAAGGCCCATATATTCAGTCTTTATTTCATCCTAAATTATTTTCTGTGTTATATACTTACATGTAAGTACAGTATAACTTATTCATGTGTCCTCAGAAGTTTGTTGAGTAAAATTGAACAAAAAGAAGAATGCATCACCGAAACAATGATATTCCCATAGCTCTTCCACAAGACTATCACTCATTCTGGTCCTCTGGTTTTAGTATGGGGAGTGGGACAATCTTTCATAAGACTGTACCTTACGTAGAAGTTATTAATTTGTTTATGTCATTATTGATAACTTATAAAATATCTTGTAATTGATAGATTTCTACACATGAAAACTGTTTGAGTACCTCAAGAGAGATAAAGCATTCATATTCTCCGATTAAAATTAACAAAAATATTTTAACATAAAGGTTCTCAGGAATCTGTTGTTAAGCCATTGAATTACGAGATAGCATATAGTCTGCACAAAATACAAAACAAACTTTATGTTATTGCTTCATAAAATTGCAATAAGACTATATTAAGCTGGCTGGGGCTGCCGTGACAAAGTACTACAGACTAGGTGGATTTTTCTAACAGTTCTGACGATGTTGGCAGTTGCTGTTTCGTTTTGAGGCCTCTCTCTTACTTCTTGTGTAATAGGAAACAGTCTGTTCCCTTGTCTTCCCATGACCTTCCCTTTGTATGTGTCTATATCCAAATTTTTTTTTTCTTAAAATGACATCAGGAATGTTGAATTAGGAACTACTCTAATAACCTCATTTTAAATGAATTACTTCTTTAAAGGTCCTATTTCCAAATGTAGTCACTTTCTGAGGTACTCAGATTAGGACTTCAACATAAAATTGGGAAGACATGATTCAGACTATAACACACACTTATATTTCCAATTTGGTGCATAGACTTCAAAATATATTCAAACATATATTGATGTATGTTCAAGGAAGTTGACAGCAAAAAGTAAACCTTATTTTACATACATTATTTAAATGATTCTTAGATAGCCAAAAAGCTTCAGGGAATAGTAGAAAGCAAGCCAATGGAATTCTGTTTTCATCTTTTTCAGGTCATAACATTTTGTTGTTTTTTCTATTGTCAGTTCTATATATTAGGAGTCAGCAAAGTATGGCCTACTATCTCTTTTTGTAAATGAGCTTTTATTGGAAAACACTCATATCTATTTATGCGCTCTCAATGTGTTTTTATGAGAAAATTGCAGAATTGAGTAATTGTGACATAGGCTTTATGGTCTGCAAAGCCTATTTATTATCTGGTCAATTAGATTAAAACAACAACAACAACAAAAAAAAAACCCTTGAGTATATCACTGACTTATTTCTTTTTTATTCCCCTTATTACTTCCACAGCTTAAAAACAGGAAATAATAAATAAAATAAAACAAATAAAATAAATTAAATTAAATATCAACTCTTCCACAACCTCTATATTGCTCTGGGATTTAGAAATACCTGAAAAGTTGATATTAAAATGTATCTGAGACAATTATTAACTTCAGTAATAAAACTCTCTTTTAAGTTTACTCATTAAGATCTTTCAAATTATGACCACTTCATATCACTTAACATACTTAACTTAGAGGCTTTATATGAAACTATAAATGTCTCCCATAGTTTTTTTTAATGTTTTCTATTAACAAAAAAAATGAAGTAACCAAACTAATTATTTTTAACATAACTTATTTTTAACAATAAAGTATGTCAACTTTGTTTAAAGTCAGGTACTCAGCTCACTGAATAAAGAAATCTACATTCTTCCTCAATGATTACATTAGAGTGCACAATAAGGTTTTGATCTATCTGTTTTGCTTGTTTAAAGTAGTTTAACACATGTATTCTTTGACATGAACAAGTATCATTACAATATCACATATATATTCAGATATATATTGATATTATCTGAAATACACAAAGTGTATCTAATAGAATTCAATGATTTTACTCTGAATAATATTGTAGATGTATTTGTACTTTCAAAAAAATAACTATGATAAAAAGAAATATTTATGAGAACATTTTCTTAAATTTTATTTTTATTAGTTTTTTAAATGTTTATTCATTTTTGAGAGAAAAAGAGAAACAGAGTGTGAGCAGGGGAGGAGTAGACAGAGAGAGAGACACAGAATCTGAAGCAGGCTCCAGGCTCTGAGCTGTCAGCACAGAGCCTGACTTCAGCTTGAACTCACAAACTGAGAGATGGTGACCTAAACTGAGGTTGGATGCTTAATCTACTGAGCCACCCAACCGCACCTTTATGGGAAAATTTTGTCTAGATTCTGAATAATATTTTATTATAAAGAACAACTCTTTCTCCAACTTTTGAAGTTAGGCAATGGGCATGCATAATTTTTATCTTCTCCACTTAGGAAAACCAGAATGGTGTTTGACATGGTAGGATGGATAAGACAGTGGATGTTGAGCATGGCTAAAATTAAATATATTCACAGGATAAAGAATTGAAAAACTAACAAATGCTGGATCACTAACTTGGTGGTAGGTATGCATATTCAAATTGAATTTTAGTCATTACCAAAAATATTCAATAACTATTTTCTACTAAAACAAAAAATATACTTGATTATAGCTAAAACAGAGATCATTTTTCCCTCTGACCTTCATTCTCGTGCTAACCAACTGATTGACTTGTGACTTGTGCTGATTGACGGGGCAGAAATTCAAAAGCTTTGCAATTAATAATTCTCTGCTGCTGCTACTGCAGAGTACTAAGACCTTCATTTTAAATTATGCCAGCATGCTTCACAATTTAATCATAGCCCAAGGAATGAGCACTACAGTTTTTAATCAATGATTTTTTTCTGACTGAATAAGTATAACCTTCTATAATATTTCAATACAAACCTAATACATATCTTTTTTCATGTACTTTTTTTCAAAAATGCCCAGATTATATTTAGCTCTTTATAATTTTGTGTATTCATTTCCTTTTGTTTCTCTTTAACCTGATGTTTCCACATCCATCCAACATATAATGGCTAACTACATATACATATTTAGATTTCAGTATTTATTTTGGATAGTCACACTAAATAACCACTTTTTGCTCTCTAAAATCCTTAACTATTGAAATATATTTTCAGTAAGAAATAATTTTACTGTCAAATATTGGTATTTTTTAACCAAGCCAATATATATCAACCCCAATCACTCAAAATATTAAGGTGAAGTGTGAAGCCTAATGTCTTTGCATAAAGAACAATTTAGCCTAGTGAGAGACTGAACAACCTATGTAATATTTATATATCTTTTAAGTCTTTTGAAGTCAAGGAACTTAATGTTCATCAATGTTGAACACTTTCTCTGAGATAATTTGCAAAAACAAAAAGATATTGCTCGAAAATTCTATATATTAAGTGAAATTTTGTTTTATTAGGAAAAAAAGTAACTGAATTTGAAAGGATAGTGGTGAAAGTTCAACCCCAAATTTCTTTTAACTAAAAGGCAGTCTACAGAACAGAGGAAGATATTTGCAAACAATATATCGGATAAAGGGTTAGTATCCAAAATCTTTAAAGAACTTATTAAACTCAACACCCAAAAAGTAAATAACCCAGTTAAGAAATGGGCAGAAGATATGAATAGATACTTTTCCAAAGAAGACATCCAGCTGGCTAACAGACACAAGAAAAGATGCTCAACATCACTCATCATCAGGGAAATACAAATTAAAACCACAATGAGATACCACCTCACACCTGTCAGAATGGCTAATATTAACAACACAGGAAACAACAGGTATTGGCTAGGCTACAGAGAAAGGGGAACCCTCTTGCACTGTTGGTGGGAATGCAAACTGGTGCAGCCACTCCAGAAAACAGTGTGGAAGTTCTTTGAAAAAAAATAGAACTACCCTATGATCCAACATTGTTTATTTAATGGCAACAAGTTCAGATTAGTAGCGTAAAGCACAATTTTAGTTATAGTGCTTTGTTTTGTTGTTGTTAGTTACACAGCACAAAATTGTTGACTCTTAATGGCAGTTTACAATTCATATCTTTTTTTAAATTTAGCTCTATGTTCTACTCCACCCCCTCTTCCTTCTCCACATATTTCCTTTTCTTTCCTGTTGTCATTATGTGGCTTCCTTTATATTAAAATCCATTCCTTAGTTTTGTTAAAATTACACATGTAACATGATGAAAAATGCTTTTATTTATCACAATGTTCTTGAAGACTTACTTTATGCAACCTTAAATCCCACTTAGGAATATTGAGGCAATAGCAACAACTATCCACACATGGGTTATACTAAGGTGTGGTTACTCACCTTGTGTTATTGATTCAACATGCATTAAAGAGGACTCTGGGCAAGGATTGTTGAATTAACCCAATGTGAACAAACTTCATTCAGGCAGTGAAGGATAAATGTCAACAATTTCTTAATTGTATTCAGGTTTAGATGATTTTTAAAAAGGATAATGGACTTTTTAATGAATAATTTTTAAGAGTTATTAAAAAGAAAAATGTTATATTGTTCAGGTAATAAAAAAATATATATATATATAATCACAGTTCAAGGAGTACTTGAGCATAAAAACAGACTGAAAAATAGAGACAATTTCCTTTCTTAAATGAGAGTTTTCATTAAACTGTCAACCAAACTAACATGTTGTCATATAGCAACATAGTAATGTTTATTAAAATTGAGACAAGACTCTTCATAAAACATCAAATTGAATTTTCCAAGCTCCTTTTAATTAAAAAAATGCTTGAGATCTTAATCTACTTCTCAAAAATGCCACATGATTTACATTGAGTAAATCTAAAGCCCTAAAATTATGTATGGAGCTTAGATTCAATATGAATGGTGTTTATTCCTATTATGCAGGTTTATAAAAGTAATGATAATTTAATTTTCATTGAATAACAATTCAACTTTGTTTCTGCTCTACTTTATTATTTTCTAATAACATTTAATTGTATCTTTCACATATCCAAAGCCACCATAGATTATATTGGAATCAAATAATATATCTATGCTATAATGATCAAATCTGAGTCCTGGAGAGATTGTAAGGTTTTAGATCAGGATCTTATTAACTAACTAGATTATATGATTATTTAGATAGAAAATAATAGTGTTCAATGTAATATTTGTGTTGTGATACTAAAGCCAATATTAAGAAAAATGTGTTTGGTTGATTTATACTTGGTAAAGATGATACTGTTGTAAGAAAGTAAAGTTTAGATGGATAAATGATATTACTCCCCAAAGTCACAAAACTAGTAAAAGAAGGAGAAACAAATTTACTGGATCTCTTTCAGAATTTTAAACTTAATCTTCAACGATAGTGATTAAAACACTGGCCCTAGTAGCAGATGATGTCAGAGTATTTTTAGCTGGCTAAGCTTGATTATGCTGGCTTTGCCATTATATTTTCCAGGACTTTCTTAGTTGAATTCACACCACTATTAAATTAAGTACTAAGTTGCACAATCAGCTTCATTTTTTATTGTCTACATAACTGAGATAAGCATTGCAAATACACATTTAAATTTTAAGCTGGTGTAAGCAGTGGGAGCCTTTATAAGATATCAGCCTTGCAAAAGTCTATCTATTAAAAATGAACCATAAACTTATTTGTGAAAGTATTTCTTTAGCATGGTGTCTTTAATAAAGACAGGCCTCCTTTATCCTCTCTTTCTGGGTGGCAGCATTACCAAAGGAGATGGAAGTTTCCAATTCTGCATGCTTAAAACTTTCAAATTTTTAACCTGGATTTTCCCCTATATTTCTGGAGATGTGCAACTATATCTTTGATATTTCTCTCACCTTCATTTGCAATTTCAGCAACAAATGTATTGGTCCATCATGCATTATTATATGGCTCTAAGAACTGAGATTCATATCTAAATAAAACAGTCTGTTTTTATGAAACAATATTCACAAGAAGTGGAAAACAGATATACAAGTAATGGGAAAAATTTGGCGGTGATCAATGCAATGGAAAAAAAAATAAAGCAGGATAAGAAGAAAAGAAAAATTTAGAGGATGAGGAATGGACTTTCTGTAATAGTGGACCATGAAGTTCTTGCCAGTAAGAACACAGAAAATACCTGAAAGAGGTGAGGTGTAATTATCTGGAGAAGGGCATTCCAAACAGAAGAACCAGTATATACAAAAGCCCAGAGATAGAGCATGTGATTAAGGTCAAAACGTACTGATCAAAAGGCAGAAAGATAGCAAAAGGAGCAAGGTTAAGAATGGTGCAAGATCACATAGGGCTGATAAGTTATTATTTTTTAAAGTTTATTTATTTTTGAGAGAGAGAGAGAGAATGCACAAATGGGGGAGGGGCTGAGGGCTGAAAAAAGGAGAGACAGAATCCCAAATGGACTCTTTGCCATAAGTATAGAGCCCAATGTGAGGCTGGAACTCATGAACTGTGAGATCATGATCCAAGCCAAGACTTAAGAGTTGGACACTTAACCGACTGAGCCACCCAAATGCCCTATAGCTGATATATTATTAAAAGAACCTTTAATTTTAATAATACATTTTTAAAGACCTTTTAATTTTAAATTATATTTTAATATTTACTTATTTTTGAGAGAGAGAGAGGGAGAGCACAAGCAGGGGAGGGACAGAGAGAGACAGAATCTGAAGCAGGCTCTAGACTCTGAGCTGTCAGCACAGAGCCCATTGCGGGCTCTAACTCAGCAGAAGAGCAACACAATCTAAATGCCATTTTAAAAGGATAGTTGTGGTTACTGTGTCAAGATTAGAATTTGATGATTTTTTGCCCTGTATCAGCGTTTTCAATAATCTTCCCTATCTTTGTAAATAGTAACTATTTTTTTCTAGTTGCTAAGTCAATAACACTTGAAAAATTTCTCAAATAGAAAGATGTGCACATAACAAATAATTTGAGTAAAACTAAAATCATTGCAGAGAAACACAAAAAGTCATCAAATATACAGAGTAGAAATATCAGACACACTGGATCAAACAAAATAAGAATTTAGAAAGAAAACCACTTCTTAAGGGAGACATACATGCCAAACATTAATACAATGATAAAATTTGGATCATAAAATTGAGTACATACACATTATTTACTTTGTACATGTAGGCATATGTGTGTATACATATGTGTATGTGCTATATCTGTATGTATATGCTATATATGTATGTGACACAATACACATAAATGTGTATGTAAATAAATACGTATAGTTATATATTTATACATATATAGAGAGAGAACTGAGAAACCAAATGGACTGAGTTAAAAAAGCAAAGAACTTAAGAATTAGTTCCATTTGCACAATATAATAAATATATTGGATGGTCACTGATGGGGACAGTCAAATATTAAAAACAATTGAGGATTTTTTAAAATTTATATCCAAGTTAGCATATAGTGCAATAATGATTTCATAAAAAGAATCCAGTGATTCTTCTCCTACATATAACACTCAATGCTCACCTAATGCATCCTCCTAAATGCCCTTTGCCCATTTAGCCCATCTCCTCACCTCAAACCCCTCCAGCAACCCTCGGTTTGTTCTCTGTATTTAAGAATCTCATGTATTGGGGTCCCTGGGTGGTTCGGTCAGTAGGGCATCCAACTCAGCTCAGGTGATGATCTTGTGGTTCATGACTTCGGGCCCCATAAAGGACTCTGTGCTGACAATGCAGAACCCACTTCTGGTTTTCTGTCCCCCTCTGTCTTCCCCTCCCCTGCTTTCTCTCTCTCTCTGTCTTCCTCTCTCAAAAGTAAATAAAAAAGAGTCTCTTCTATTTTGTCCTTCTCCCTGTTTTTATATTCTTTTTGCTTCTTTTTCCTTCTGTTCATCTGTTTTGTATCTTAAATTCCACATATGAGTAAAATCATATGATATTTGTCTTTCTCTAACTAATTTGCTTAGCATAATATACTCTGGTTCTATCCATGCTGTTGCAAATAGCAAGATTTCACTTTTCTTGATCACTGATTAATATTCCATTATATATGTACCACATATTCTTTATCCATTCATCAGTCGATGGATATTTGATCTCTTTCCACCATTTGGCTATTTTTGATAGCACTGTTAGTAACATTAGGGTGCATGTGACCCTTGGAAACAGCACACCTATGTCTTT
This sequence comes from Hyaena hyaena, assembly GCF_003009895.1. NCBI lineage: Eukaryota > Metazoa > Chordata > Mammalia > Carnivora > Hyaenidae > Hyaena > Hyaena hyaena. Next base: position 21,442 of record NW_024082098.1, on the reverse strand, counting down.
TGGGTAAGTAAAAATAATTGAGAATTCTTAAAAGGACAAGTAGCATATATGAATTATGTCTGTGAATAGTATGCTACCATTCTAATCATAAGTAACTCTTATGACTGTTTTGTCTATCAATCAAGATTACTGGAGAGATGCCAACAAAATTAATGACAAAGACTTGTATAAAATAAAATGGGTTTAGAAAAAAATGGTGAAAAGAGATGTTTCATTCATTGAAATTCTGTATGTAATACTTGTTTAATAAAAGAGAAGACAATATTTTAAAAAAGCATTAGTGATTCCAAAATGAAAGACATGATTTGACAGTGACATTAATTCAAATTTCCTTGCTAGTTACTAGCACCAAACACCACTAGCCATTTTGAGGGCACGCATTTGATTTCACCAAGATGTCACACCTTTGGTTTGGCAATATAATGTCATCTTTGTCTTAATGAATGAAAATTTATAATTCTGGGCTTTAAAAAAATTAAATCAGCTCTTTAAGTTGTACTTTTCCCTGAGAGACTAGAAATTGAGTGAATAAAAGTTATTTTTCTTTCTTCCCAACTATGTTGGTTACGGACTTATTTTATTTGAGGATAAATTGAAAAGCTAAAATAAATGGACCAAGAAGTGTAATCACTAAATATAATAAATATTTTTTGTGTCTATCCTATAGCAAGTCCATGTTGGTAAGTCCACGGAAGCAGTGTCCTATGCTGGTTTCTCAGCCAGCTTCAATATATCACTCTCAAAGTCCTTTTGGCCATTGTTTTCCTAGGCTGCCAGCCTAGAATAGGCATATAGTATCCCCCACACATCCCAGTGGAGTGTGGCCACTCTAACTTTAGTTTTGGAATGCTTTCTATTGCAAATAGAAAAACAGAAAGGATTTTGATGGAAAAATAGCATTCTTTGCCACAATGAAAAACAGAAGGAAACGGATGCCTTCATTTAATCTATTTACTTATAATTACATTTAACTAATATTTTTTAACAAAGATCATCTTAGATAAGGTTTTCAAGCATCATTTAATCATCAGCTTAGTGCGTTCCATCAATTTTATTATCAGTCAAATAAACCTTCCACTTTTCGATGAAAATAATATTCTTTTGTTACATTTACTACTAAGCACGATATCATATCTACTGATTTAGGTTACTTTGGGGCCAACCTAAGATCTTTGTTAATTTAAACATCTCTCAGTAAGAATAATATTTAATTAACAAAATTTTAATATGCAAACAAATCAGCTTTATTTTGTCATTGTTATATTTCATCATTTTACTTCAATCAGAGTTAAAGTTATCAACTTACATGTTACTGGATACTAAAGTCAATTCAGAGATTATTATTAAAAATTAAGTATGAAGACACATTTCAAAGAAAGAGAAGTTGAAAGTTTGTACATTTCAAATATTTCTCAATTTAGTATAATTTCAAAGAAAACATTTGCAATTAGTATATTGTGTCTACATGTACAACCCAGTTTCAAGAGTTATTTGGTCAAACATTTCATGTTGGTACTTGCTTCATCTTTTTCATTTTTAAGTAATGATAAAATAATCTAGAAAGCTATGAAACTGTAATTGGTTTTCATAAAACGTAGCCTGAAAGATACACTTTATATGGCATCTTTCACAGATACTTTCCTCATCTGTTTATCATTCCTTTGATTTTTTTCCAACTCATAAAAAGTATGCTTGCACATTTGTATTCTCTTCATATCTAAATTCCAGTAAAGGTCAGCTTTCCCATAAAAAAGGAGTATAAATAGTGCATAAAATGATGATCCAAGCTAGCACATCAAGAAAATAAAAGCATAAAAGTAAAGGTCATTTTCACAATTTTTACTTGAAGCACTCTCAAAAACATATAGTGTGAAAATTTGTCAAAGTTTTCAAAAAAGGAGTTTGGTTATGAAAGTTCTTTTTTCTTCCTGTTTTCTTTTCTATGACCTTTTAAGAAATAAAAAAAGAAATTTTATATTATTAAGATGATTATTTTTATGTTGATTTGGTTATTAGGGTCATTAGCCCTGATATTTAATCATTTATCAGAGTAATACTTGTTAGGTTGAAATTAATCACTCTTGCCTTAGAAACTGAACTTAAATTTGGTGACATCGACAATAGGTAAAGCATATTAGCATTTCCAAGATGAACAAAAAGAAAGCATTTATCACATACTAGAATTATTTAAAGGCAACATTCCTTTAAGTCTATATTTTGATTTTTATTCAGTGAGTTTATCAGAAAGGTCAATACTTATACCAGGAAAATACTGGACATATTAAATTAACTCTATATTCATCTATCTACAGTAATGGTTTTGAATCTGGTCTAATTTGAATTGACAACTGATTAATGAGTGTGAGACTGAACTTTTGAAAACATTTAGAAAAACTACCTATGTGAGCTTTTGATTCCATAAAATGTGTACGCAACATGAACTTGCTTCAGTTTTACTAAATTTAGGATAAGGACAAGAATTTTGATAAGGTCTATGGAATCAAGCAAAGTAACTCTTACCAACACACAGACACAGATGTGGGAGCGTAAGCTCTCTGGCTCACCAGAATTAATACAGCACTACAGTGTAACAATATTTAGCCCTCTCTTCCTTAACCTACTGTGCCTCTGATATTATTCTCTCCTACCCTACAAGTCTCTACATCTTATTGCTATTACTTGTATGTATGTGTGTTTGACTGAAATAAAATTATTATTTCCACATCCCATCTCATAGGCTTGTAATCTAATCATATATTGTATGCTCAGAGCATTTCAATTAATTGAGTTAATGAACATATTTAAATAAATGTAATTAATGAGGGATTCTTCAGAATCAGGCAATAAAAGAATAAATAAAGTAAATAAATAATCTTGGTTCCCAATCTGAAACACTGTAAGTGTATTTAATAGGGAAAGTGGGTATTTTAGTATGTTCTATGCACACACAAAATGAGATAGTATACTAGTTAAAAAAAGGAAGTTGTGATACATTTCATTTTATGTTTTTGCATTAATGGGGGTATAGGATTTTGATAGGTAGAAGGTTTGTAATGAATGTGACTGGTAGAGAGGGAAGTACGTAAGTAGGAGAATCTCTGTCTGGATATTTCTAAACTGAGTTAATAAGCAATGAACTACACTATTGTAATCCTGGGTAAGTGCCTTTCATTATAGTGCTACATTTATTTACAGTATAATGGTTATTAGTAGTACCTTCCTCAGTTGAATTAACCTACTATTTCACTCAGTGGAATATAGATATTGATCATTTCACTTTGATAATTTGCAGAAAACCCCAAAATTTAACAATTCAAAGAGTTATAGTAATATATCACAAGTATAACTGTATCAGAAATGGACAATGCCTGTAGTTTGTCTATACAGTATTTTAAAGATTAAATAATAAACATATAAAAGATGCTCAACACATTTCAAATTTAGAATAAAATTCAAAGTATAATTAGATATCACTATAACCATTACAGTGATAAAACTTATTTATTAACTCATAATAACAAGTATTGGTAAGAATAGAGCAATTGCTACTTATGTACACAACTCCTAGAAATATAGATATTCTCACTTTTGATAACACTGGCATATCTGCTTAATTGAACATATCACCCAGTAATTTTTCTCTTACTTATATACCTAACTATAATGCATGCATATATTCACCAAAATACATGTGCCAGAATGTTTAGAGAATCAATATTTGTAACAGACAAAATTTGGAAATAATCCCAAAGTCTATCGACAGTGAAATGTTTTGCTATATTCACCAAATGGAATATTATATGCCAATGTGAATGAATAATTTACAACTGCATGCAAAAATAATCTTATTCATAAATAAGTTCCTATGACAACAAGTTATAAACAAAGCAAAATGCATCTAAGATTTTGAAAGTCATGACAAAGGTTCAGGGAGAAGTGATTGTTAACAATATTACCATTGTGTGTTTTTGTTTTTGTTTTTTAACTTCATATTTTTGGAGAAATTTTAGAAATATAATACAATTGAGAGAAAGTTGTAGAGTTCCCATATACCATATTATTCCACACATGCATAGCCTTCCCATTATCAACATCACACACTGGAATTATACATAAATTATACATTTTTTATTATCAAGGATTATCTACATTGACACATCATAATCTCCTAAAGTCCATGGTTTACCTTAGCTTCACTCTTGGTATTGTATATTGTATAGGTATGTACAGTGTATAGTAACATATATCCATCGCTATAATATCATTTAGGGTATTTCACTGCCCTAAAATTTCTGTGCTCTATTTATCTTTGCCTTCCTTCAGGGAAACTATTGATCTTTTTATTGTATCTGTAATTTTATCTTTTCCGGAATGTAATATAGTTGGAATCATACAGTAAGTAGCTTTTTCAGACTGGCTTCTTTCCCTTAGTAATATACATTTAGAGTTCCTCCTTATCTTTGAACACACACTTTTCCAAAGAAGATATACAGCTGGCTCAGAGACACATGACAGGATGTTCAACATCACTCATCATCAGAGAAATAAAAATAAAAACTACAGTGAGATACCACTTCACACCTGTCAGAATGGCTAAAATGAACAACTCAGGAAAAAACAGGTGTTGGCAAGGATGCGAACCATGGAATATTAGTCAGGAATCAAAAAGAATGAAATCTTGCCATTTGCAACAATTTGGATGGAACTAGAGTGTGTTATGCTAAAACATTAAGTCAGAGAAAGACAAATACCATATGATTTCACTCATATGTGGAATTTAAGAAACAAAAGAGATGAGCATAAGAAAAATAATATAAAAACAGAGAGGGAGGCAAACCATAAGAGACTCCTAAATACAGAGAACGAACTAAGGATGGCTGAAGGAAAGGTGGGTGGGTGGGATGGGCTAAACGGGTGATGGGCATTAAGAAGAGCATTTATTGGGATGATCACTGGGTGTTACACATAAGTGGTGAATCACTGGGTTCTATTGAAACCCATCCTAAACTGTATGTTAACTAATTTGAATTTAAATAAGTAAATTATTTAAAAAAGAGCTCCAACATGTCTTGTCATGACTTAATAGCTTCTCTCTTTTTAGTGTTGCATAGTATTCCATTGCCTGGATATAACACCGTTTATTTGCTGATTCACCTACTGATGGACATCTTGGGCACTTCCTAGTTTAGAAAATTCTGAACAAAACCTACAGGTATCCATGTGAGGTTTTGATTGAACATACGTTTTCAACTACTTTGGGTAAAAAACAAAGAGTGTGATTGCTGGATCATATGGTAAAAGGATGTGTAATTTGTAAGAAATCATTAAAATGTCCTCCAAAGAAATCATTAAAATGCCATTTTGCACAGCCATTTATAATATATGAGAGTTCCTGCTGCCTCATATTCTTGGTAGCATTTGATGTTGTCAGAGTTCTGGATTTTGACAATACTAACCAGGTGTGTAGTGAGTGGTCCTTATTTAAGTTTCATTTCCCTGATGACATATGTATGGAACATAATTTCATATACATGTTTGCTTTCTGTATCTCTTTTGTGTGTGTGTGTGTGTGTGTGAGCTGTCTATTAAGGACTTTGGTCTACTCTTTAACCAGTTGTTTATTTTCCTATTACTAAGTTAAGATTTTGTATATTTTCATAAGTTTTTCTCATTCCCCCACCCCTTTACGTGAGACAGATTGACTAGAGAGAGTTGGATTTGAATACTACCCTTCCTTATTTGGCTCTAATAGTGCCCCTGCAAGTTATGCTCTGTTAAATAGTTGAAAAGATACATTTAATTAAGTTTTACAGTCCTATTGATTAAGAACAAAAATACAAGGGACCTGGGTGTCTGAATCAGTTAAGGCTCCGACTTTGGCTCAGGTCATGATCTCATGGTTCGTGAGTCCAAGCCCTGCGTCAGACTCTGTGCTAAAGGCTCAGAGCCTGGAGCCCAATTCAGATTTTGTGTCTCCCCCTTTTTCTGACCCTTCCCCAAATTGCATTCTGTGTCTCCCTCTGTCAAGAATAAACATCTTTAAAATATTTAAAAAAGATGAAAAGTGCAACCAATAGTATTACAAACTTAAAAATAGAATAATAATTACTTTTAAGTATGAAATTTTAAAAAATTGAGCTAGAGGTTACTACTTATAATAAGATATAAAACCCTGAAATTAAAATGAAATAACTTTGGAAAGCATTACAACAAACAAATAAAATCAATAATGAAATGATTTACATTTCATTGTAAATAATAAAATATAAATGAACAATATGCTTTAAGTTGAAAATATTAAATAATTTTCAAATGATAGGAGTTAGGAACTGTCTATTCACAAAAGAATAACAAATTCTTAGTGAAGAAAAATTAGTTTCATTAATTATTCAATGGGCTAATACATTGAAACATTCAATACAGACCAAATTGTAGGTAAAAACTATTTTCAAAATTTATAATTGGGTTGTTAATTGCTAACAATTTACAACTTGGTTGTTCCTTTTCCACATTTAGAGTAATTCTTTCAAATGTAGCTTTTATTTTTGGAACATCAAGTTTATTTATTTTTTTTTTTAATTTTTTTTAATGTTTTATTTATTTCTAGGAGAGAGAGAGAGACAGCGTGAGCAGGGGAGGGTCAGAGAGAGAGGGAGTCACAGACTCTGAAACAGGCTCCAGGTTCTAAGCTGGCAGTCAGCGCAGAGCCCGACGCGGGGCTCGAACCCACGAACCGCGAGATCATGACCTAAGCAAAAGTCGGACGCTTAACCGACTAAGCCACCCAGGCGCCCCTGGAACATCAAGTTTAAAAAGATCATGTGAACAAGAATTTAAACTTCTAATTGCAGATGGAAAGTAGGTTAAGTAAAACATTTTAACAATTTCCTTTGAAATTTCCTTTCTATATTATTAAAATATGATCTTTATATTTAAATATATATTTTAATATATAATAAAATAGACATAGAAATGCAATGTAAAAGAAATAGTAAAAGTCAGGTTCCACTATGAAATCAATAGAAAGATTCAAGTTACCAAGTGTGAATAATTAAATCAATAGGTACAGGGAGATCTCAATTTACAATAATAACACCAAATTAATTATTTACTGTGCTGCATAAAAACTGGAGAGGAAACTTAAAATATAGTTTTTTTTTCCAGTTAGACACTCCACAGAGACAAAATGTCCTATTTACTATAGGTGACAGAGTATGTTTTATGACTTCCTGATGAAAGGAAATTTGCAGTTTAACATAAGTAAGTAGTTAATAAAAGTTCAAGTCAATGGAAGTAATGAAAGACCTGGAAATAAAATTACATTAATTTTTAGTAAAATATATCTGTCAATCTTGACTTTATTTTTAATTCTAAATGTTTTTCCTTGAGGTTTTAAAAGTTATTTCAAGCCTAAACTTTGATAATTGTATAAATCCTGTTGTTTGCTGTAAACTAGATGTGTCTTCTTTACAATATTATAAAAAAATAGAATTCTTATTTTAATGTAGTAAATCTTCTCCAAGTAATATTCCTAGTTTGAGAATCTTTTGAAATAACAGAAAAAAAAAAAAAAAAAAAAAAAAAACCAGACAAGTCTCCCCTAAAGGTTTAGGTAGACAAATTCATGATATCATCATCATGTTCTTTATGAAATGCTTTCATAATATGATACAGCTGGAAGGAAGTTGAACACAAAAGGAAGTTGATTACTTATATTATTTTGATTTTCTAAACAGATGTTTCCTTGTGGTAAATCACATTTTAATAATAGAGAAGGAAATGAAAAATGTAATATTTCAAGATAAGTCTCTATTATTTACCAGAAATTCTGCCAAAATCATTTTCATCATTTCAAAATGTTTTACCTTGAAATTCATTCATTTTACAAATATTTGCATCATTACTAAACATCATTACTGACTTACAGAACTGTCTATATTATCCATTTGAATAACTCATTAATTCAACAGCTAATCATGATTAACACCAGGTACTTTATGGCTAGAGTTACAAATTGTAAGACATATTAAAGTAATTAATGGAAATGAAATTAAAGGATTGAGTAGTATTCTAATAGTAACATGCAATTATTTTAAATATTTCCTACACATCCGTGCCTTTCAATTACTGCCCTAAAATAAAGATATCTGGAAAAAGGCACTCCCATTAATTTTCTTGATTCTAAACTTTTTGAAAGTCATAAATAAAAAAGAATATTTCTTTTTTTTTTTTAATGTTTTATTTATTTCTAGGAGACAGAGAGAAAGACAGCGTGAGCAGGGGAGGGTCAGAGAGAGAGGGAGTCACAGACTGAAACAGGCTCCAGGCTCTGAGCTGGCAGTCAGCACAGAGCCCGACGCGGGGCTCAAACCCACAAACCGTGAGATCATGACCTAAGCGAAAGTCGGACGCTTAACCAACTAAGCCACCCAGGCGCCCCAAATATTTTCAATATCAAATAAGGGATATTGTTTGGTTTAGAATTAGTATGCAATTGGCACCATTATCCAGAAAATTCAGCCATGAAAATGTAGGCCTTTATTTACTGGTAAACAGAACTCTGAAAGCACACATTCTAGTCCTTAGACAAATGAGAAATTTCACCTTTTCCTAGTACATTTGTTATATATATCCAACCTCTTGGTTAAACTCTATTATTATTTCTAAAGAGAAAGAAATGCTCATATTTTCCATGGACAAAATCACAAATATAATAATGGTTTTATGTGTTACCTTTTATCATTAATCATAATTTACTTATTTATTGATCTCCTAGAATGTTCAATACAATATCCAACAGAGTTCCAAGAATGGGTCTTGTGATTTTTCCTTTTTAAAGAGGAATACTACTAATGTTTTATGATCATATAATACAGTCAACCACACACACACATTTATCCCAGTCCTACAACTGTTAGACCACAACATTGCTAACTGAAGCTTTGTTTTTTTCCAACTTTCACCATGCATGTTCAATTATACACAGTATAATTACCTTTTGACCTCGAGGTATCTCAGGTCACTGGCATTTCTACTTTATTTCCACTTTGTCTTAATTTTTTCTAATATACTTTAGCATTTCTTGTCCATGATTTTAGTAATGTTTTACTAATATACATAATTCTTATCCTCTCCCTGTCTTTTACTCAAGTTCATCCTACAAAATTTCAAGTCTAGATGTTTCCAAGTCTTTGCCTGTACTTATATCCAAATAATTTAATATTGATGTAAAGCATCACACAAAATTTTTTTAATTTCTACTATAAATCCAGAAGAAGCATACTTAAATTGTCCTACAACATCGGTAATGATGCCTACTATCTTTATCTGGCTAGGCCATTTTTTTTTTTCATTTTCTATAGTAAGTTTTCAAATGCCGTCTAGCTTTCTCCAACTTCTACTTCTCCAGATCTCCACTCTTAATCACAGCATGCAACCTCATAAGAAAAATAAAAGCCTTCAGAAACTTGCAAACCTCCTTTTTTCCTAACATATAAATCTCACTACATTCATTTTCATCTTACTCTCTTCATTCTTGTTATAAAAGCACTGACCTCTACCCACAATTTGGATTCCACTCCTTCTTACTCTTCAGAAATTTTCAATACTGGTGTCTGTAACTTTGACAAGGCACTGTATTAGTCCTCTTATCTTCTATAAATTGTAGCTTTTATATTGCTACTCAATTTTTATTGCTTTTAAAAAAGTTATGTATGTTTCATTGTTTTGATAACTAAGATACTGGCTACAATATTGAATAGAGGCACTGAAAAAGTGAACTTTATCTTGTGCACTAAATGGAAATGGTTGCAGTATTCATCAAGAAGATACAATAATTATATACACCTAATATCAGAGCTCTAAAATATATGGAGTAAACTGACATAATTCAGGGGGAAAAGTTTTTACAATAAGAGTTGGACACTTCATTATTTAACTTTCAATAATGGATAGATCAAGATAGAAAAGTAATAAGAAAATAGAGGACTTGAGTAACATTATAAGATGATTGTATCTAACAGACAAACAGAACAATCCACCCAATAAGAGTAGAATACACACTTTTCTCCAGTGCACATGGAACATTCTCTAGGATAGACCATAAGTTAGGCAACAAAACAAGTGTTAACAATTTTCAGAATACCACTTCAGATGGCTACTATCAAAAAACAAAAATGAAAAGCAGGAAATGAGTTTGTCGAGAATGTGGAGAAATGGGAATGCTTGTAAACTGCTGGTGGGAATGTAACTAGTATAGCATTTCCTTAAAAAAATAAATATAGATTTACTAAATTATCCAGAAAGTATGTACCCAAAAGACAGTAGTGACTTACATATATTTGTACACCAATGTTTATAGTAGTATTATTCACAGGAGCCAAAAGGTGGAAACTTCCCAAATATCCATTGGCAGGTGAAGAGATAATCAAAATATGATACACACACGCACACACACACACACACACACACACTATGGAAATTATTCAGACTTAAAAAGGAATTAAATTCTTATACATGCTTCAACATGGATGAAGTTTGAGATATGCTCTTTGAAATAAGCCATACAAATAAGGACAACAAGTGTATAATTCAACTTACATGACATACCTAAAATCGCCAAATTTTTAGACAGTAGAATATAGGTTACTGGGATTTGGGAGAAGGTATAAGGAAAGTATTGTTTAATCATTTGCCTGGTAAAAATGTTCTGGAAATGGATAGTGATGATAATAATATAAATATGTGAATGGACTTAATGTTATATCATTATACACTTAAGTGTTTAAAATGCTTAGTTTTATTTTATGTATATTTTACTACAACAAAAAAACAAAAAAAATAATATGAGTTAGGTATTCTAACTATTTATGTTTATTTCCCATAAATCTCTGTGTTATTTGGGCTCTTCTTTGTTCACTTAAGATGATTCATGTTCCTAAGTCTACTGCGGATCAAGTAGATGACTCTGCTAACATAAGATGTACCTTTTCATATGTGTGGAGTTTGGTTGGGACAACCAGAGTGACTTAGCTCATTTTAGGTTCTCTCATTTTCTAGCAAGCAAGTCTGAACTTTGGCTTATGGTGGAGGAATGGGTGTAAAAAAACAGACTGGAAGTGTACAAGGCCTCTTAAAGCCTCGATTCAGCAAGATCACATATTTCCCACCATACTGTGTGAGTCACAAGGATAGCTCATATTCAAGAGATAAAAGAATGGACTTCACACTTTGAGGACCAAATCTATAATATCAAATTTTGAAGAGATGAGTAGGAGAAGTGTAGAACTACTACTAATCTACAACAATGATAAATCACCTTTTAGTATTACGGTAATATACGACTTTGTACTTAATATATATATGCACTCTTCATATATATATATATCTTTAAAGTTTATTTATTTTCAGAGAGAAAGAGAGAGACAGCATGAGCAGGGGAGGGACAGAGAGAGAGAGAGAGAGAGAGAGAGAGAGAGAGAATCCCATGTGGGCTCCACGGTGTCAACATGGGGCTCGAATCCGTGATTTGTCAATGAGATCATGTTCTGAGCTGAAATTGAAAGTTGGACACTTAATCAAATGAGCCACCCAGGAACAACTAAAAAATATACTTTAATAAATTATATTGTATTATCCTTTTTTCACAACTGTTTTCAGTTTTACTATCAGGATTTTAATGGTGTTATGTCAAGCAGTTCATTGTTCCTTTTAGTTTTATTTTCTGTGGTTAGCACTACTTGTTTGCTTTAGATTCACAGTTCTGAATCATAAAATGTCTACATTGTTTTATTTTATTTTTTTTGTAAGTAGTTTATTGTCAAATTATTTTCCATGTAACACCCAGTGCTCATCCCAACAAGTACCCTCCTCCATGCCCATCAACCCCCTTCCCCTCTCCCCCACCCCCATCAGCCCTCAGCTTGTTCTCAGCATTCAAGAGTCTCTCATGGTTTGCCTCCCTCCCTGTCACCAACTATTTTCCCCTTCTCTTCCCCCAGAGTCCTCCGTTAAGTTCCTCCTACTCCACCTATACGTGCAAACATATGGTATCTGTACTTCTCTGCCTGACTTATTTCACTCAGCATAACGCTCTCAAGTTCTATCCACGTTGCTACACATGGCCAGATTTCATTCTTTCTCATTGCCATGTAGTATTCTATTGTATAGATAAACCACATCTTCTTGATCCATTTGTCTGTTGATGGACACTTAGGCTCTTTTCATGATTTGGTTATTGTTGAGAGTGCTGCTATGAACATTGGGGTCCATGTGCCCCTATGCATCAACACTCCTATATCCCTTGGGTAAATTCCTAACAGTGCTATTGCTGGGTCCTAGGGGAGTTCTATTGCTAATTTTTTAAGGAATCTTTACACTGTTTTCCAGAGGGGCTGAACCAGTTTACATTCCCACCAACAGTGTAGGACGGTGCCCATTTCTCCATATCCTCACCAGCATCTATAGTCTCCTGATTTGCTCATTTTAGCCACTCTGACTGGCGTGAGGTGGTATCTTAGTATGGTTTTGATCTGCATTTCCCTGATGATGAGGGATGCTGAGCATCATTCCATGTGTCTGTTGGCCATCTGGATGTCCTCTTTGGAGAAGTGTCTGTTCATGTCTTGAGCCCATTTTTTCACTGGATTATTTTTCAGGTGTGGAGTGTGGTAAGTTCCTTATAGATTTTGGATATTATACCTTTATCTGATATGTCATTTGCAACTATCTCTTCCCATTCCTTTGGTTGCCTATTAGTTTTATTGATTCTTTCCCTTGTGGTGCAGAAGCTTTTTATCTTGATGAAGTCCCAATAGTTCATTTTTGCTCTAGATTCCCTTGCTTTTGGGGATGTGTCAAGTAAAAAATTGCTGAGGTTGAAGTCAAGAAGTTTGTTTCCTGCTGTCTCCTCTAGGGTTTTGATGGTTTCCTGTCTCACATTCAGGTCCTGTATCCATTTTGAGTTTATTTTTGTGTATGGTGTGAGAAAGTGATCTAGTTTCATTCTTCTTCATGTTGCTGTCCAGTTCTTCCAACACCATCTGTTAAAGAAGCTGTCTTTTTTTTTCATTGGATACTCTTTCCCGCTTTGTCAAAGATTAGTTGGCCATATATTTGTGAGTCCAATTCTGAGTTCTCTATTCTATTCCATTAGTCTATGTGTCTGTGTTTGTGCAAATACCATACTGTCTTGATGATGACAGCTTTGTAGTAGAGACTAAAGTCTGGGATTGTGATTCCTCCCGTTTTGGTTTTCTTGTTCAATATCACTTTGGATATTTGTCTTTTGTGGTTCCATACAAATTTTAGGGTAGTTTGCTCTAGCTTTCAGGAGAATGCTGGTGCAATTTTGATTGGAATTGCATTGAATGTGTAGATTGCTTTGAGTAGTAATGACATCTTAACTATATTCTTCCTATCCATGAGCATGGAATGTTTTTCCATTTCATTGTGTCTCCTTCAATTTCCTTCATAAGTTTTCTATAGTTTTCATCATACAGATCTCTTGTATCCTTGGTTAGGTTTATTCCTAGGTATTTTATGGTTTCTTGTGAAATTGTGAATGGGATCAGTTTCTTGATTTCTCTTTCTGTTGCTTCATTATTGGTATATAAAAATGCAACCGATTTCTGTATGATGATTTTTTACCCTGCACCTTTGCTGGATTCATGGATCAGTTCTAGTAGGCTTCTGGTGGAGTCTGTCGGGTTTTCTATGTAGAATATCATGACGTCTGTGAAAAGTGAAAGTTTGACTTCTTCCTTACCAATTCTGATGCCTTTTATTTCCTTTTGTTGTCTGATGCTAAGTCCCCTGATGCTAGGACTTCCAGCACTATGTTAAACAGCAGTGGTGAGAGTGGACATCCCTGTCATGTTCCTGGTCTCAGGGTGAAAGCTCTCAGCTTTTCCCCATTGAGGATGATGTTAGCTAAGGGCTTCTCATAGATGGCTTCTAAAATGTTTAGGTAAGTTCCTTCTATCCTGACCTTCTTGAGGGTCTTTATTAAGAAGAGATGCTGCATTTTGTTAAACGCTTTTTTTTGTATCATCAACAGGATCATATGGTTTTTATCTTTTCTTTTGTTAACATGATTTATCACACTGATTGATTTGCAAATACTGAAACAGGCCTGTAATCCAGGAATGAATCCCACTTGATCATGGTGAATAATTCTTTTTATGTGCTGTTGCATTCAATTTGCAAGTATCTTGTTGAGGATTTTTGCGTCTGTATTTATCAAGGATATGTAGGCCTGTAGTTCTCTTTTTTTGCTGGGTCTCTGGCTTGGGAATCAAAGTGATGCTGGCTTTGTAGAATGAGTCCAGGAGTTTTCCTTCAATTTCATTTTTTTGGGAATAGCTTGAGAAGAATGTGTATTAACTCTGATTTAAATGTCTGATAGAATTCCCCAGGGAAGCCATCTGGCCCAGGGTCTTATTTTAGGAGATTTTTGATATCTGATTCAACTTCTTCACTAGTAATGGGTCTGTTCAGTTTTTGTCTCTCTTCCTGTGTGAATTTTGGTAGTGTGTTTGTGTTTAGGAATTTTTTCATTTCTTCTAAGTTGTCCAATGTGTTGGCAAATAATTTTTCATAATATTCCCTGATAATTGTTTGTATTTCTGAGGGATTGGTTGTCAGAAATCCACCTCAGCACCCCTTTTATCTTTTTATTTTTGTAGTACTATCTAAAGTTTATGTTTTAATAGAGATATTTCTTTTCATGTATATTTGAATAGACTCTTATACACATAGACATTTATAGTTATATATTAAATAAATACATTCTAAATAAATATTATTATATATAAATATATAACAAATATACTTATCTTAATACAAATAATGTATATAACATTCCATATGAAAGATATCATTTCACATTATATATATGCATATAACTAACTCATAATGTGTACTCTCTGCAATGAGCACTCAAAATTCTACTACTATGCCTATTTTTAATTTATTCTATTTTTCTGTTCATTTTATTACATATTATTGGAACAGAAATTGAGCAGTCTATTGTGTTAGAGAATAAAGAGTTCAGAGAAATTGAATATATTATTTTATTCATTTTCATGAAATTTTTTTACCCCGATTCTTTAAAACGTAATAATGCTATTGTAGAAAGCTATCCATCAGTTGCCACTTTGCAATTTCAAATAGGTTACTCTACCCTTAGAATAACATTTGAAAAATATATAAATTACACAGCTGATACAAAACTTATCCTTTATTATAGTAGAACATCATGCCAGCCATCCACTTTCTCATTATTTTAAAGGAAAAACAGGAATGGCAGCCGTATTTAGAAGATTTTATCTCTTAGATTAGACTATTTCTGAATTTAAAATATTTCCTGTACTTTAGAAATTACATAGGATGCATATGTTTGTGTCAATTTTATGTGTCCTACTCTCTGATAAAAACATATATTTTACAATACTCTGCTGTCATAACTTAATTGCATCTATTTCCCACATTAATGACATTGCAAGCCATTGATCTTATAGACTTTTAACCTTATTTTACACTCTGTTACCTTCTCTATACTTAATCATGTTAAATATATATTTAATTCTGTTTTTAGTCTGTCTCCT
Source organism: Hyaena hyaena (assembly GCF_003009895.1). NCBI lineage: Eukaryota > Metazoa > Chordata > Mammalia > Carnivora > Hyaenidae > Hyaena > Hyaena hyaena. Next base: position 5,837 of record NW_024082098.1, on the reverse strand, counting down.
CATGTCTTAATTTTGGAGAAGCCCTTTTCTCCTCTCTGTCTGCATTTATTCCATTAAATTTTCTGATCTTAAGTATCATTTATATATCAATCTCTTCTAAGTTTATATTTACAGATTTGTTTTTCCTGAACACCATAGTCGCAAATCCAACTATCTCTTTGACACTTCTTTTTGAATGAATAATAAACATTCTAAAACACAACATCAAAAAGATCAAAAACTGAATTAAATCTTCCAAACTGTTCTTAAAATCCATCTCCATCTCAGTGAATGTTAATGCCTATATTCTTCCAGTTATTTGGGCCAAATGCCTCGGAGTCATTCACAACTCTTCTATTTTTTCTCACCCTCCATATAATTAATAAATATTGCTGGTTCCATCTTTACAACATATCCAGAATCAAACCATTTCTCACTGTCAGCACTATTGCCACTATGAGCCAAGACATTATCAAGTGTGACCTGAGTTATTGTAATACCTTTTTAACAGGTCTAATCTAATTCTGTTATTGCTTTCCTATAGTCTATTTTCATCAGAGAAATGAAAATGATTCTATTCAAATTCAAGTTATTTAGGATCCTACTGTATCTGGCTCCAACCTCCATCCCATTATAATACCATTCTGAACTCTAACTACTTTCTCTGTTCCAGCAACATTGCTCTCCTTTGTCATACAAAGCACACTCACACCTTAAGACATTTACACTGGTTGGCTTCTCTGCCTGCCGTGAACTTTTCACAGATATGATGCTGGTAACATCTTCATTTCTTTCAAGCATCTCGCTAAAGAAATGCATTACATGGAGTGCCTGGGTGGCTTAGTCAGTTAAGTGACTGACTTCATCTCAGATGTTGATCCCATGGCTTGTTATTTTGAGCCCCATGTTGGGCTCTGTGCTGACAGCTCAGAGCCTGGAGCCTGCTTCAAATTCTGTGTCTCCCTCTCTCTCTGTTTCTCTACCCCTCATTCTCTCATTCTCTCTCTCTCTCTCTCTCTTTCTCAAAATAAATAAACATTAAAAATGCATTACAATGAAACTTAACCTTCCAGGTATTTAAAATGCAAGTATTGGGGTGCCTGCGTGTCTCAGTCAGTTAAATGTTTGACTTCATCTCAGGTCATGATCTTGTGGTTCATGAGTTTGAGCCCCATGTTGGGCTCTGTGCTGACAGCTGAGGGCCTGGAGCATGCTTTGGATTCTGTGTCTCCCCCTCTTTGCCTTTCCCCCACTCGCGCTCTTTCTCTCAAAAATAAACATTAATTTTTTAAATTGCAAGTTTCAAAGGTCTACCTGCCTCAAACTTTTAGTTTTCCCAATACCCCATTCCATGCTCTATTTTTTTCATAGAATGTATTATTTTCTAAAATACTGTATAATTCACTTATTTTCCATATCTATGATGTGTTGTCTGTCCTTTCCTTCTGAAATGTAAATAAGATTAAGATAGTGATATTTGGTGTTTTCTGTTTGTTTCACTTGACATATCTATAGCAGAAATTTAGAACAATAACTCTGACTAGGTTGTACCTCAATTAATAGTTTTGTAATGAAGAATCAGATCTCTGGAGAGAGAGCACTATCTAACTAGAATTGATATGTCAGGACTTTTAATTTGGGGCCCCATGGAGTTAAGACACCATCCTCAGGATGCAGATGGGATTTGTAATGAGACTATATCATGTACAGTATTACTACTACTACTACTACTGCTGCTGCTACTACTACTATAATAAAACCATACCTTCTTTTCTAATTATTATTATTATTATTATTACTATTTTAGAGAGAGAGATAACATGGAGGGGAGAGGGAGAGAAGGAGACAGAATTTTAAGCAGGCTCCATTCTGAGCATGGAGCCCTACATGGGCCTTGATCCCATGACTCTGGGATCATGAGCTGAGGAGAAACCAAGAGTCAGAAGCTCAACCAATTGAGCCACTCAGGTGTCCTACATCATGCAGATTCTTGTGGGAGAAGCTTGGGCATTTGAATCAATTATCATTTCTGGGCATAATATTTTTTAACATTTATTTTATTTAATCGTAGTAAGAGCACTTAACATGAGCTCTACTTCTTAAAAAAATTTTCGCATAGTATTAACCAAAAGCACAATATTGTAGAGCAGATCTATAGAGCTTATCATCTTGCAGAATTAAAACCTTATATTCTTTGATTAGCAAATTCAAACAATCAATAGAGAGACTAGACAACCAACAGAATGGGAGCAAAGTATTAGCAAGATAAGGGGTTAATTTACACAATATATAGCAAACTCCAAAATTTCAACAGGAAAATTAGAAAATGGTCTAAAATCTTGAACAGATATTTCTGCAAAGAAAATATACAAGTGGTATAGCGATTTTGATGAGATAAAACAGATAGGAAAAAGTCTACAACCCTTTCCCAATGATACCCATCCCCAGCATTTAGTGCCGTCTATGAAGGGAAACCAAGAGGAACTCGACTGGAAAATTTAGATATGGTCTGTCAACATTCAGGCACAGCAGCAAATTGTGGCATATACAAATTAACTTACACATGTCTGGAGTTAAGAAATAATAGTATAATTTCTAAAAAGATTCAGCCATTGAAAAAGGCAAGCAATTTGAGTAGTCACAGCAAAAAATATAAAACAAAAGTTAGTGGGGTAAAAAAGCGGAGATATTAATGAACATTTACTTTTGTGTAAATAATATATATTAATACATACTTTCCCCCACTAAACGTTTTTTAATATTGAAAAATGTAAATCCAGTTATTGTGTTCCCAAAAGGTTAGCACTTAACAATTCCATTTTATAAGTGCTGACTTTCAATTCTACTTTTAGAAGCCTCTATTAGACTTCAATACAAAATTTCAGTTTTAAAATGTTATGTTCTATGAGTTTAAGCTTTCTACAAATGTATTTAAATATTTGTCATAAATATTTTACCTTTATAATTGGTTTCAATATTTAAAAGATAAATGTACTTTATTTTATCTATAAAAGGGTTTGAAAATGGCATATTATTTTTGATTAAAAGTTATAATGGAAAAAACAAAACAGTATCCAGAATTGATAGGAACTATGCATCCCCAAATACCATACAATTAAATGTTTTTATTATTCATGACTTTATTTAAGAAAGTTAGACAATAAAATAATGTCAATAATGTTGTTCTCTGAGCTATGTTTATGAAAGCCCTGGAAAACTTTATGTTAAGTCATCCCCATTGCAATTTTTACTGTTAAAAATTGGACTAAAAAATTGGACTTAAATTTCATACAGTTGAGGATTGATGGATTAAATATGCTATGGTGATGATTCAATACATATAAAAATTTTATATATATATCTATGATCTATGTAGCCATTATAGTTAGAAAACTGTTGTTAACAAAGAAAACACTTATGATAAATTACATGATAAAAGCATTACAAAAATGTTTATGATATACTATATTTGAAGAATAAAAGTATATTGTGTTGACTACATGAAATGGTTCACACACTAAAATGACATGACCTTCATGTTGTTCAACCTATTAGCATATGAGAGAGAGAGATAAATTAACTGTTATTATCATCAATCATAACCTAAGGCAAGTTACTTGGGTTTAAATAAAGGATTGCTGGGGCGCCTCAGTGGCTCAGTATGTTGAGCATCTGACTTTGGCTTGGGTCATAATCTCACGATTCCTGGGTTTAAGCCCCGTGTTGGGCTCTGTGCAAACAGCTCGGAGCCTGAAGCCTGCTTCAGACTCTGTGTCTCCCTCTGTCTCTACCTCTTCCCCGCTTGTACTCTGTCTCTCTCAAAAATAAATTTAAAAAGAATTTAAATAAATAAATAAATCAACAAATAAATACAGGATTGCTGATTATTCATTCATGAGCCTTAGCTTCTTCATTATAAAAACTTTAATGAGAACAATAGGAAACATTTTATAGTGTGGTAAAAAATACATGCAAATTCTTAAAACAGTCTCTGGAATATATTTACCTCTCTATGATTATTAAAGTATTTTACTTTTTTCATTATTTTTTGCAATAGGCACATCTTATCCGGTAGTAATATTATTCAGTAGTCATAAAGTTTATTTAATCACATAGAGTAAATATTTCAGCCATATAGAGTCACTGGACAAAGGGAGCTATGTTAAAATTAAATAGCAGAACCCATCAATGTGTTAAACAAACACATGATGTGGATCAAAGACTAAAGAATGGAATGGCTTGAAGGACACAGACAATATCATTGCTTAGTTGAGCAGAAACAAGGGAGCAATATGTTTAAATAGTAAAAGTCACATAGGGGATGCTAGTCTGTCAGGGTTTCCCTACCTGAGCAACAATGTCGCTGAAGGTCAGATAATTCTTTGTTGTTGGGGGTTTGCCCTGTTCACTGTAGGATGTTTAGCCACATCCCTGGATTCGAACCACTAAGGTGACAGTACTCCTAGTACTCACCACCCACAAGTTGTGGCAACAAAAATTGTTTCTAAACATTGTCAAATGTCCCCTGTGGAAGCCTGGCAAAATCATCCCTTTCCCAGTTGAAAACCATGGTAGTAGACTGAAACGAATATATCAATGTTTTATAATTGAGAATAATAGTGATTAATGATATTTGAGCAACAACAACTCTGAGAATGAGAATTCTGAGACAGAACTTATTTATAGATACCCTGATCTAAGGAAATAACATTTCAGTTTGCATGTCCATGAACATTAAATGAGATCTGTTGCAGAAGCCAGAACAGAATCAATTTCTAATTTTTTTCTCTTATATTCTTACAATGAGGAGGCTATTCTTACACCTAAATATCATAGCTATTATTTGGAGATTTGATTGGCAAAAGTTTCTTCTTAACTGCACCAATAACATAACTGGAAATGTAAGTAGATTATTATAAAGATATAAGTGAAAGAAGATGTTCAAGTATTTTTATAAGTAAATATGAGAGTTAAGATGGTTTCAATTACTACCTATACAGGCAAAATAATTTAAAGGCAATCAAAGATTTAGTAGCTAATGGCTCTACATGCTACACGATGCATTTGCACATTGGGAAGAAAAATCAATTCCATACCATCTAAATCTATAGAAAACCAGAATAAACTGCTAATTTAAAATATAATTTTTCGTGATTCTTTTGTTATAATTTAGTTTTCCCTTGTCTTATTCACCTACGGTATGAGATCAATAGTTATGAGAATGTATAAGAATCAAACGTTTGTGAAGATGGCGGAGGACTAAGGAGCTCTGTACTTGCACTCGCTCCCATACATCACACGGAAAAGATCTGAAGCCATTGGAAACCTTATAAAACCTGAGAGATTGGGAGAAAAAGGACGCAGAATCCACTGAGAAAGCCTTCTAACATGGGTGCGAACCGGGGAAGACAAAATCGGGCCAGGATCGGAGACTCCAGGGTCGGAGGCGATCCCCCTCTACCCTCTACGGGGAGTGAGAGGGGAAAAGGAGAGAGTCCGAAACAGAAAAACCTCCGCTCAGGGGGAAAACCTCCCTCGGGGCATAGAAAGACCGTACTTGCCAAATACCTGCACACCAGGTCCCCTCGCGCCAAGTGGTCCTGGGGGGTGGTTAGCGCACAGACTGCTTCTTTATGTGGGCTCCTGGCGTTGGACTTCAGAGGAGCAGTGCCTGCCGCCATTGTCCTCCTGGGCGGCTGGGGCCCCTGAAAAGCCACGCGACACCAGGCGTCCGCGCTCCTGGCTGGCTGGAACTCGAGAGTGAAGGCAAAGAGCTAAAAACTGGGAAATTTGCCTGTGAGTTAGTTTTTCGGGTGACGAGCCATAGAGGGACCCGGTTTTCCTCACTCCAGCGGGCT